>NC_048906.1:3404081-3623328 GCF_011077185.1 Oxyura jamaicensis
GTCCTGTGATGACTCTGTAGTGGTTCTGTGCTGATCCTGTACTGGTTCTGTACTGGTCCTCTGCTTGTCCTGTATTGGTCCTGTGCTAGTCCTGTGCTGGTCCTGTACTGGTCCTGTGCGTGTCCTGTATTGGTCCTGTATTGGTCCTGTAGTGGTCCTGTACTGGTCCAGTATTGGTCCTGTACTGGTCTTATATTGGTCCTGTGCTGGTCCTATGCTGGTCCTGTACTGGTCCTGTGCGTGTCCCATATTGGTCCTGTACTGGTCCTATATTGGTCCTGTGCGTGCCCCATATTGATCATATACTAGTCCTATATTGGTCCTGTATTGGTCCTGTACTGGTCCTATATTGGTCCTGTGCTGGTCCTGTACTGGTCCTGTGCGTGTCCCATATTGGTCCTGTACTGGTCCTATATGGGTCCTGTGCTGGTCCTGTACTGGTCCTATATTGGTCTTGTGCACGTCCCATATTGGTCCTGTACTGGTCCTATATGGGTCCTGTGCTGGTCCTGTACTGGTCCTATATTGGTCTTGTGCACGTCCCATATTGGTCCTGTACTGGTCCTGTATTGGTTGTGTTTTGGTCCTGTGCTGGTCCGTGTATTGATCCTGTACTGGTCCTATGCACATCCTCCACTGATTCTATACTGGCCCTGTGCCTGTCCTGTACTGGTCCTGTATTGGTCCTGTGCACTGGTCCTGTGTTGGTTCTGTACCAATTCTGTACTGGTCCTGCACACATCCTGTGCTGGTTCTGTATGGGTCCTGTGCTGGTCTGTGTGCGTCCTGTACTGGTTCTATACTGGTCCTGTGCATGTCCTGTACTGGTCCATCGCTGGTCCTGTGCCGGTTCTGTCCCAATTCTGTGCTGTTCCTGTTCTGGTCCTGTGCGTGTTTAAACACACAAAGGGTGAGTGTCAGGAGGACGGAGCCAGGCTCTTCTTGGTGACACCCAATGACAGGACAAGGGGCAATGGGGACAAGCTGGAACACAGGAGGTTCTGCTTAAATGTGACAAAACTTCTTCCCGGTGTGGTGATGGCTGCCTGGGGGTGTGGAGGCTCCTTCTCTGCAGACATTCAAGGCCCGCCTGGACGCGTTCCTGTGTGACCTGATCGAGGTGTTCCTGCTCCAGCACGGGGATTGGGCTGGATGATCTGTCAAGGCCCTTTCCAATCCCTCACAATCTGTCATTCCGTGTCCTGTACTGGTCCTGTGCAGGTCCTGTGCTGGCACAAAGGGCTCTCCGGCCTGGCTTACTGGTGCCACACTGGGACACAACCCCGCCGGCCTGGTGCTGCCCGGCTGTGCGGCCTGCTCTGCGGTAATTAGCAGAGTAGTGGTGCTGGTGCTGGTGCTGGTGCTGATTTTGGTACTGGTGCTGCTACTTGTCACGGTCCAGCAGCAGCTGCCCTGCCCCTAAAAGATGTCCTGCGGAGTCCGGCCTTTGCTGGTCCCTTTGGCTGCTGCTCCCCGAGCTGGTGTCCAAAAGCTGATGAATTCACTCAACGCTCTTGGTCTGTGTGCCTGCAGCACCCGCCAGCCCTCAGATGGACGTCTCCTCCTCTGTGCAGAGCCCGGGGCAGGCAGAGAGGGGCTGAAAGGGGCCGCCGATGCCACGGCGATGCTCAGGGAATCCGTTTGGGAAACCTTAGGAGAGAGGAGGAAGAAGTGGGGTTTGTGTGCCTTCAGGAATGCCAACAATCCACAGAAATTTCTGGGAACTCTCAGACTGAGACACTGGGGTGCTGGGACACGGCTCTGCCTTAGCCTGGGCCGATTGCCCCTGCTCTGCCCCATGCACGGCTCCAGCCAGGAGCAATAACGCTGGCAGTCCCCGAGACCAAACCCGCTGGCATCAGCCGCTCCGGAGCTCCGGCCCCGCTGCTGATTCAGAGATCTGGATGGCGAAAAGCCAGGACGGTCCATCCTGATCCCACTGCCTGCTCGCCCGGCCCGGGGGATGACACGGGCAGCCCTTGCGTCACCGCTCATAACCCTGCGGTCGAGCCGTTTCATTTTTTTTTTTAGGAAGGCTCCTCGCGTGTGTTGAAAGACTTGAAAGGCGGGGAATCTGCTACGTCTCTCTGGGAGGTAATTGCTCGCTGTTAAAAACCTGTAATTTATTTCTCATTTGAACTTTTCTAGCTTCAGTTTCCAGCTGCTAGATGTTACGCTGTGGCTGCTGGGTTAAAGGTCCAGCCGAGGCATCTGCCCCCCCAGCCCCTTCCTTTCTGTATTCCTGTCTGTATTCCAGGCAGATTTTCCAGCCCTCAAACCTTTTCAAAACACGCTGCAAAGCCCAGATCAGAACCGTGCGTGACTGTGCTCGAGTACCACCCCTCCCTTGTACCCCCCCCGGGATACGCTAGGTGTTTCCTGCAGAAAATTGCACTCACAACAAGAAACCTCCGCAGGCTCCAGATGGCAGGGACGCTGCCGGGACAGCTCGGGGCTGGCTGGTGGGACATGGGTGACCCCGAGCAGGATCCCACGGAGGTACGCGATGGCATCACCACTGACGGTCCCCAGACCTGGGGCAGGTGCCCGTGGGGCTGCAGCACGGGGGGAGGGGGGGGTCTTGCATCACCCCAGGGCAGGAGGCACGTGCAGGCAGGTGAGCCTGATGCATCAGGGCTGCAGATATGTGGGTGATTCTCCTTCCAGGGGCTGGGGAGAGCCCTGGGTGCCCCACGCCGCCGAGGATGGAGCGAGGGTGCCAGGGTGTGGGTGCAAGGCAGGGGGTGCTGCTGAATGTCCTGCAGCGGGGTGCTCCCCCAGCATGGTGGCAGCTTCATGAAGCATGCCTGGGGGTTTTTCTCAGCTCCTGGCCGGGCTGAGCCCTGCATCCCTGCATCCCTCCTGCCCCAGCAGGGAGCCCTGGGGGCAAGCGGGATTTTGGGGGAGCCCTGGCGGGTGACGAGCTCTGCTGCCCCTTGCCATGGGGGTGGCGTGTGCCCAGCCCCGAGCACGGGGGTCCTGCGGGGAAGGGAGAGACGTGGAAAGGGGGGAAAAGACACCGAGGGGCCGCGGGGATGCGGCGGACCTCCGCGGTGAGTCACCGAACCTCCGGACAGCCACGCTCTTCCCCCGCCCTCGTCACTGCTCCCCGCCCACAGTGCCCGAGAACCATAAAACTCCCCCCGCGTCGGTGAGTGGGGAGATAACCCCGCCCCCTCCCGGATCTCGCCCAATCAGAGCGGGGCTCCGGCAGGCGAGGGGGCGGGATTCCGTCCGCCGGGCCCTGCCCTTCGCTGTTCTTCCTCCGCCGCCCGCCTCGCTGGGCCGGACTCCGCCGGGCGCCGCGCTCTGCCCGGGCGCTGCGGGGCCGCCGCCAGCCATGTCCGTGCCCAGAGGTAGGAGCGGGACCGGGACCGGGGGGGCTGCGGGAGGGATACGGGGACCCCCCCCGGACCCCCCTGCCCTTTTCCTCCGGTCCCGGGCTGCAGGCAGCCCACGCCGTTCGGTGGGCACAGCCCGGCTGGGAGGCGGTGGGGTCGGGGGGAGTGAGGGGGTGTAAAGGGGGAAATAAGGGGGTGCAGGGGGGGGGGGGGGGGCGTCGGGGGGCGTAGGGGGGGCAGGGGGTGTAGGGGAGCACCGGGGGGAGAAGTGGTGAAGTGCCCCGTGCGTGCAGCATGGTGATATCTTTTTTTTTTAAAAAAAGAGTGAGTTTGGTCCAAGTGGGGAAAAAAAAATCCTAAAACCCCAAAAAGGGGTGGTAGGGGGTCGTGGGGCCATCGGGGGGCAGCGGGGGGGGGGGGGGGGGGAAGGGGGGGAAATATCCTGTGCGTGCAGCACGGTGATCATTTTTTTTTAAAAAAAGAGTGAGTTTGGTCCAGCTGGGAAAAAAAAATCCCCAAACCCCAAAAAGGGGTTTTAGGGGTCGTGGGGCCATAGTGGGGCGGCGGGGGGGTAAAGTGCTCTGTGCGTGCAGCACGGTGATAATCAAATATATAAAAAAAGGTGAGTTTGATAGAGCTGGAAAAAAAGAAATACTAAAAGCAGCAACAAGCTGACCCTATTCTGGAGGAAACGGCCCCAAATCGCCTCTCTCTCAATGCTGCCCGCGGTGGCTCAGCGAGTGCAGTGCGTGCTTGGGGCAGCCCAAGGGGGTCCCGGGGGAGCCCCCCGTGTGTGGGGCCGCGGCCGTGGGTGGCACCGTGGGTGGCAGTGCCACCGTGGGACCCGGCGGTGCCCCCCGGCACGGGGCAGGCAGTGCTGCCACGTCCCCGAGGCCGGCGGGGACCCGTCCACGGAGCTCGTGCCGCCGGCGTGAACCTCGCGGGGCTTTCCTCCCGCGGCGGTGATGCGCTGGAAACTCGAAGTCAGGAGCCATGTGAGCAGATGAACGCACCTCGGCGTGACTTTTTTATTTTTTTGGGGGGGTTTCTTTTTATTTTTTTTTCCCCCCTCTAAATGATCCGTGTCTTAAACGGAGGGAATGTGGACCTGAGTTTCCTGTTTGCTGTGTAAGCGGGGGGTGAATCAGCGGCGATTGACGGTGCGCCGAGCGGAGCTTGCTGACTCACGGGTACGAGCGCATGCCTCCCGCCTGCCCCGGCTGCTGCTGCGGGGCTGCAACGGGGCTCATAAAAAGGCTGCGGGAGCCCCGCCGTGCCCACACCTCGCCTGGGTCCCGCGTGGCCCGGCTGCCTGGATGGAGAGCCGAGGTGAGCTCCCGCAGCCTGCCCGGGAGGGTTTTGGAGGGGCTGCTTCGCTCGTGGGGTCGTGGTGCCGGGCGTGTGTTCTCACGTCCTCTTCTCGTGCCCTGCTGGTTGCTGAGACTTGGCTCCGTTTGGGTTCTGCCTGAAACGTGCCGGCTCCTGCGGAGGGTTTGTGTGCTGCTCCGGGGGGGGGGCTGGTGGGCTGAGAGCGGGCTGCAGCCCGAAATTTATCCTGGGAGATTCAGGTGGCTTTGGGCTCCTGCTGGAAGTAGCCTGGAATTTATCCCAGGAAATTCAGGTGGCTTTGGGCTCCTGCTGGCTGAAACCTGGAATTTAACCTGGGAGATTCAGGCGGCTTTTGTGCTTCTGCTGGCTCCAGCCCGGAATTTATCCCGGGAGATTCAGGTGGCTTCGCGCTCCCGCTGGCTGCTTTCCCTGCCGGAGGTGATGGGGGCAATGAATGGAGACCGCTGCCTCGTGGCTCGCAGGTTGGCCGTGCCCGTGACTGATGCGTGCAAAAACTCGGCTGCCGTCACCTTGGCTTAGTCACGGGGCTGTCTCCTGCCTCCGGAGTTTTTGGGGATGCGCGTGGCCGCCCGTGACACGCGGGATAGGAATGGTGCCGGGCCGGAGCCTTTTCCCCGCGCGGTGCTAAACATAGCTTCCGAGATAAACACCTGGTGGGGATTAGGGAAGCTTAGGGAGGATTTCGCCTTTCTTCCTCTTCCCGCTGCCGGGTTGATCCGAATTACCTCGCGGGGTGAGGTGTGTGTGCGTGGGAAACCCTCGCCCGCTGGTTCTGCGTTATCTCGCGCCGTCGAGCCTGATGGCTACCTGAATATGCAAAAGCTTATTTTGCATGTTTGGTTACCGGTATGTTTATATATTTGCTGCTTGCCCCAGGTCCCCAGCGCTCCCTCCAGCTGCCTTTTCCCAGCGTGGTGGCAGGACGGGAAGGAATTGTGCGTGGAGCCGTGGCGCTGTGCCGGTGCCCGTTTGGAGAGCTCTGTGAGGGGCGCCGCGATCGCAGCACGTGGGCACGCTTCTAGAGCACGTCCTTCCCTTCGGCCGAGAGATTTTCCTCCAGGAGGATCCCACGGGCTTGGCAGGTGCCTGGTTGGGATCCGCTGCCCGTCACCGCCCCGTGGTTGTGTTTCCCCGGGGCTGGCAACGCGGCCGGTGCCCTCCGTGCGTGGCCAGCGTGGGGGCTCGCAGCTCCGAACCCGCGGAGCCGGGCTTCTGTTTTGTGCCACGCTGGAGGTGATAAACCCTGAGCTGTGCTTCGGCAGCCCCTGAAGGCTGCTCTCCTGCTTGTCAGCCGCTACCACCCCTCTGGAAGGCGGCTGCTTTCATTCCCCGGGCCTTTGAGCTCAGACCTGGCCCCGAGGCTGGTCCCTGCCAGAGGGAATCCGTGTGTGCCCTGCGGGGCTTCTCCATGGGTGCCCGGGTGTCGGGTCCCGGTGACTTTGGGGCCGAGGACGTGGGGCTTTTGATGGAGGATTGCTTTCACTGGGCTAACGGTGGCGGGCCGCTCACTGGGGGGGAGAGCCAGGAGAGGAACTTGTGTTGTCTGGGGGTAATTTTACTCGACCAGAAAAACTTTGGGGTTTTACGGACGTGACTCAGGACTGCTTGTGGGTACGTGTGGAGCTCCATTTACCCACAGCTGCTTGCTGACAGAACTCTGCAGTGCAGGTCGAGTCCTAGCCAGGGATTTTAAGACGGCAGAGAGGATTTTTTTACGGTGGGAACTGGAAGTTCCTGGTCTTTTTTCCCAGCTTGGGAGATGCCCCATCTCCTCATGGCCTTTTTATCCCCATCTGAGTGTCTGTCCCCAAAACAGCTGGGCACGGCCATGGGTACCACACCGGCACAAAGCGGGCCTGGGTCTTCTTGGTGCTGCCTTATGTCCTGCAGGGGGGTGAGCTGGGTCCCATCCTGCCCTCCAGCAGCGATAGGAAGCGATTACCCGCGTGTGCAGGGCAAAATGAAATATTTGGATCTGTGGCTCTTAAGGGTGGAAGGGACGATGGAGAGCATCGTGCTCAGCTGGAGCCAGCCAGGAGCTCGGCACGTTGCTGCCAGGGGTGCAGCGCACAGCAGCATCCCCACGTGTCCCTGCTCCCTTTGGTCCCTGGCTCCGTGACTTTGGCTTACCGAAGCCCAGGGGCAGGAAGAGCAGCCCCCCGTGAGCAGGGGAAGGCGGTGGCCTGGCTGTCACCGGCTCCTCTGGGAGCTGCCAGCATGGAAGAGGAGGAGCCGGGGGGGATCTGTCCCCTCCAGGCTGCAGCAAGGTCACTGCTGAAGGGGGTCTGTCCCGTGCTCTAAGCCAGATTTGCGTCCTCTCAAGTGAAATGCTTATTTTTATTTTAAAAAGGATAAATGTCCTTTAAAAACATCACACGAGTGGGAGAGGAGGCAGGATGAGGAGGAGACAAAACTTGCCAGAAATCGTTTGCGGAGCATCCACCCTTCCTGCCCCCTACACCGCCACCAAAAATAATAATGCAAAAAATCCTCCTTTTGGAAGGGAGGAAGCCTCCTTTCGGCACAAGCCGTTTCCCATCAGAGGCTGCTAACCCGCGCTGTGGTTTGGTGCTGGCACCCGCTAACGCTGCGTGGGGCTGAGCCTGGTGCCTGTGTCCCGCATCCATCCCCCCCGGGAGCAGCAGCATTCGACCCTGGCTGCGGGCTGCTCTCCTGCCGCGGTAGTGCCGGACGTTTGGTGTGTGTTAGGAAAGGTAAAGCTTTTTTTAATTACTGCTTTTTGTTCGGCCACAGGTCGCAGATTGCCAGCCAACAAAATCCCCGGCTAGCGTTGGGTCCTGCTGGTGCCTCTTCAGAGGCGCTCAGCGGGGAGAGGGCAAAATAGGGGGTGCAATTAGCTGGGGGCAGCGTGTCCCCGGCTCGGGCTGTGCCCCCTTTCCTTCTCCACGTGCTGCAGTTGCAGGTCGGAGTGCTCGGCAAGGGCAGCAGTGCACCAGCCGAGCGCTTCTGCCCCCGGGGCGGTTGTGACACCGGCGCCGCTTCCTGCCGGGGCCGCGGGCGGACGTGTGCTCTGCTCGGAAAATGGTTTGCAACCAGCGCGGCCGGATCTGGAAGCAGGGAGCTTGCTGCTGCTGCTTTGGGGACGTGGGGGGCTCGTCCTGGGGGTCCCCTGCTCCTCCCTGACCTGGAGCGTGTCGGATCCGTGGTGCACGACCTTGTGCAGATCAGGGATGGGAAGGGAGGATGCTTGGCGGGTGGCAGTGCAGCTGATGGATCCCAAACGCACGGGGTGGGCTGGGGGCTATTGGGGGTGCACGGCGTTACCTAGGAAGGTTTGGCGCGTCTGTGCTCGCGGGTCGGTTGGGTACTGCAGTCCTGTATGTAAAAATTCCCTCTTAGCCCAAATCTTGCAGGAAAGCCCCCCTGCCTTGGCCACCCTTCCTGCTCGTAGCAGCTGGAGGCACCCTGCAGCCCGAGCAGGTGCCATCTCCTGCTGCGTGCAGCCCAGTAGCACCGTTTTTTTCCCATTCAAGGTAGCAAAGAGCAAATGAAGTGCGTGGGGGAGGCATTCCCTGCCGTAGGACAGAGATCTTGCTGTGCTGGGGAAGGGGAGGCTGGCCGTGCTCGGACAGGAGAGGACGGGTGAGGGCTGCCCCGTGCAGCTCGTCCCTGGAAGTGGCGTGGCTCTTTCTGAGCCGGATGTGTTCGGCAGCGAGGCTTTTTAAGAAAGCTGCTCTGCAGAGTTAAAAATCCCCTGCTGCCACGGGCTGCTTGGTTTCTCTCCTGAAGTGCTGCCAAATTGCGCTCCGGGCGAAAATGAACGGACCTGGTGCTGCTCTGCTGCTGGGCTGCTCTTTGCTTCGTCCCGAGCACCTCGTAAAGGAGCAGCGAGGTGGCAGACCCAGCCACGTTCCACACCTGTCTGTAAAACCCCGCGCTTACACCCCAAAAATCCCCAGAAAAGCCTCTGCAGCCTGTTCCGCTTGGCTTTGGCTCTGAGCACCAGCGGGCTGATGGTGAGCAGCGGGAGCAGGCGGACGGCTGGGGTTGGGCCACCCTCCTGTGCCCACCAGAAGCTTTTTGCAGGTATTAATTCGGCCTGGCTTGGTGGAAGATGCCTGGGCAACAAGAGCAAAGTGGTGGCTGCAGGGGGCACCTCTAGAAATTGTGGGTGCCTTTTAATCCAAGTTCTTCACCAGCCTCGCGTGAGCTTCGCCGAGAAACCGGGGGGCGACTCAGCTTTTCCTCCGGCACCTCTCCCGTCCGTGACGTCTCCTCTCCGCGTACATCCCAGGCTGCTGCAACGCTTTGCCCTGAATTTTTGGCTCCCCAAAGAATTTCGCGTTCGGTAACCGTGGGTTTCCCCGTGGGGTTTTACGGGCACAGCTCGGCGAGGGAAGCCGTGTGTGGCAGCCGCGGGGCCGGCAGCCAGCGCGCGTGCTGCCCTTATCTCGAGCAGGTTTCACCTTTTGCACCTCTCCTTCCAGCTCCTCTCCGCTCCGTTTCGCGTGCTGCCCCGCAGCGCGCCGCCCTCTTCTCCCCCAAAACGCCGCTTTGAGCCTCGCCCTTTGGGGCTAAAAGGGGATTTTTCTTTTTTTTTCTTGTTGTTTTTAAATGGAAATGATTCTTGGAAGCCCCGAGCGTGCCCCAGGAAAAGCTGCGAGCCGCAGGCTGGGCGGCACTGAGTCACTGCGTGCTCCTGACCCGGGACGTGAGCCGGATGTGTCGGGACAGCCTCTGCGGAGCCTGCTGCCTTCCCGGGACGTCTCAAACCGGCTCTGTGAGCAAAAACCTGCAGGGCTCATTTCCACCCAGCCTCGGAAACGTTGAGACACGGTGTGAATAGGTGGATTCCCGAGCAGGGAGCGAGGAGCGCGCAGCAAAAAAAAATCAATAAAACCCAGCGAAACGGAAGCAGGCGAGCGAGGCTGTGCCCTTCCTGCGCCGGGGCTGCCACGTGGGGCTGCGGTGGGGAAACGCTGCCCCGGCCGGGCACCAGCCAGAGATGCCCTGTGGGTGCTGGGCGAATGCGGGGCACGCGGAGGGGTTTTCGTGGCGTGGAGCTGCCGAGAGCCCGCGGGGGGGATGCTTTACAGGGGGGGAGTTCGGAGGAGCGAAGGAGAAACGGTTGCGGGCGACTTCTGCAAAATGTGGAGCTTAGCAAGCGTGCTGCGCTTCTTTTAATATAAAATTGTAACTTCCTGAGGCGGTGAGAGGCTGGGGCTGGCCTCAGGCAGCAAGCAGCTGGACGTGGGGTGGGAGGTGGATGGCAGTCTGTCCCCGGTGGTGTCGGGTAGGGCTGGGGCAGAGGGAGCAGAGGCTGCGGGTCCTGCTGTCTGCGGCGCCTTCCACCCTCTCGCCTCGCCAAAGACTGAGGATCTTGCCCGGTTCCCCCATCACGGGGTTGGTTTTGCCTCTTTGCACCCCGGTTTGCTCCTTATCAGCTTGGAAAAGTGTGTGCACGGATGTAATCGGGGGAGAAACGTGGTTAAAGGCAGCAGATGAGGCTGTTGAGGCAGAAATCCCCATGCGGCTTCAGGTGGAGCGCGGGTTTGGGCACCGGAGAGCCGCATCTGGGTGTTGTGGTGCTCCCAGCCCTGCCTCCATCGAGCTGCTGGTGGTGACGGACGGTCAGACGGACCCGTTCTGACTCACAGACCCCGAGCTGAGTTTGCAGCACCTGCAGCCAGCCAACAGCCCTCGTGTGAGCTGCGTGCACCTGGTCCTGACTCAGCGGGGAGCTGTGACCGCGGGTGCCAGCTCCCAGTCCCCGCGGGTGGCATCACCCGGTGCCACCTCTCCAGCTGCTCCCTTTCCTTCTGCCCCCCCTCCTGGAGCAGGCAGCTGCAGACATTGAGCACTTCCTGATTGTTATTATTAATTATTACTTTTTCCCCCACAAATTCCACCTTCAGAGCGGGTACCCGCGTACGTCACTCGCCAGGATGAAATGCCCCTTTCCCCGCCCGAAATAAATTGGAGGGAGGATGGCAGGACACTAAAGAAGTGATTTTTAATTCTATTTATTTATTTTTAGTCATTAAGACTCATGTTAAAAGCGGAATGAGGCAATAATTTGCCCTTTTACCAACGTCACAGTTTTGTGGCCAGCTGGAGGTACCTGAAATTGCACCGCTCCAGGTAGGATGGGCTCAGAAACCAGAGCAGCAGAGCAGCACGGCGAGCTCTGAGCAGGTGTAGCCTCTGCCGCTGCTTTTTTTTTTGGGGGGGGGGGGGGGAAATCCAGCCCGAGCGATGGATGCGAGCGTGCAGCCCTGCAGGATGCTCTGCCCGGCCCCGTGCCTGCTCCAAGGAGGTGCCCTGCGGCTGCGGGCAGAGGTTTTAGCTGTACAGCTGCGCAGCTGTTGGCATCGCGCAGCGTGTCCGATAACGCCACGGTGCCGCTGCCAGCTGGCCGCTGCTCTGACGCTCCCCGAGGGCAGCCTGGGCTGTGCTCCCGTGGGTTTCCCAGCGCGGAGCCTGTCTGCGGAGCCCCCGTGTTGCAGGGCAGCAAGCTGCCGTCCGGGAACAGAGCACAAAATCAAACGTGGTTGTTTTTTTTCTTCCCCCCATCCCCTCCAAGTCCCTTGGGGTGATGCAGGTAGCCTAAAAATCCAACTGGAGCGTAACTGGGCGGTGACATCCTCCTGAAGCCGTGGCAGGGCGAGCGGGCTGGCCGGCTGGGGCCTTATCTGGCCGCCGCACGGAGCTGGGGCGTGCCTGGCAGCCCAGGGCTGGCAGCCGGGATGTCCCCGCCGTGGTGACTTCAGCTGATGTCCCCGTCCCCAAACCCCTCCCTGTTTTGGGGTACCGGCTGCTCGCGGTGCTCTCCTTGCATCGCTCTTGGCATTGCCCAGCCAGGACCATGCCGCTCTGCTGGAGTGATGGGAGCAGAAAGGTGACCCTGATCCCTTTGCTATTGATTTTGTTCAAAGGTTTTGCTTAAAAGCAGAGGTGTCACAGAGTTTTCCGGTCAGGACCGGGGCTGTGGTCCTGCCCACGGGGTTTTGCTGGGACCTGGGTCCCCGCTGCCAGCCCGGTGCATCCCCCCGGTGCCCCCGGTCTCATCCAGCCCTCGGAGAGGCCGCGGGTGGGCAGGGGAAGGGTGGGGGAGAGGGCTCGGTGCTGGCAGGCTGCTGCTTGAGCTCATTGCTGTTTTTAAGGGTGTGCTCTTCCCCTCATTGAAGCCTGGCAGGGAGCGGCGGCAGCTGCCCGGCGCGCGAGGTTTGGCCGCTCAGAGCCCGGCAGCGGGGCCGGAGGCCCCGGGAGCTGCAAAACGATGGGGCTGGCTCCCAAAAAATGGCATTTCCCAGCACGTGGGATGCGCCGAGGCAGCACGGGCTCCACGAGGGGCTGTAGGGATCCTTGGAGCATCCCCCGTATGGGACGGGGACGTTGCTGCCGAGCCGGGGGACAGCGCGGGGCAGCTCTTGTGTCAGCATCCTTTCTGCGCCGATGAGCTCGGCTTGAAACTATACCCCGGGAGTGGAAATGCTCCCGTGGAAAATATCTTCCGCAGTCCTTCTGGGGCTTGTATAAACACTATTTAAAATTAGAGCCGCTCATTAGCTTGGTATGCGCGTTTACCTCGACCTCTGACTTTTCTGCCTGCAAATGTGTGCGGGGCGGCGCAGCCCGCGGGTCGGGGAGCAGCTCGGGAGCAAAGCGGAGGCATGTTTTCTGCAATGAGGGGAAGGTGAAGGAGCTGGTACAGCATCCCCCCTCCAGGCTGCCAGGGAAGTTGGAAACAAAGCTGCAGCCCGTGTGGCTTCGGTCAGGGACGTCGGCGCTGCCTTCTGCCTGGGTGGTGTTGGGGCAGCGCTGCTCTGCCCCGGTTCTCGCACGTGTTGGCGGAGCAAGGGATGATTTTTCCCCACCTCCGTCGTTCTCCCTTGCTATTTACCAGCCGAATCCACGCGGCAGCTCGTACCCTGCCAGCGGAGATGCCGACTCGGTTGTCACCCTGGAATAGCCGCCGAGCTCCGTGCGGGTATTGTCATGGAACAATATTTGCACTATTTGTTGTGGTAATGGTTGTCAGTGGCTAAGCAATTAGCGGGGCACCTGCAGCGCGAAGAAACCCGACCTCGCGCCGCCCGGCACTCCCTGGGTGCCAAAGGGCTGAGCGTGGGCGCTCGGGGCTGTGTGTTTGAGCCCCCCCCGAGCTCTTACATCCCCCGTGCCCCGGTGTTTTTGTGCGCTGCTTCCGCACGGGGCCGCGGGCATCGCCGTGCAAAGCTCTGCGCCGGGGTGGGGGGGGCTCAGAAAGGCAGGAGCGCTGCTGCTCCCCCCCCATGGAGCCCATCCAGCCCATGGCAGCGCTGCCCAAGAGCCTTGCACCGTTGGGTTTTTATCCTGGGGAAGGGGATCGAGATGGCAGAGGCGAGCTGGGCTCCGATGGCTGAACCCTCCAGCAGCAGAGGCGTCCCCCCGGGATGCGCCGCAGAAGCCCTGCGCCTCTCTGGCTCCCGGCGCTGGCTCCCCCCCAGCTTCCTGTTGACGTCAGCGGTTATTTCGCCCGCTGCAGTTTTTTTTTTACAACTGTTGAGCTTTCAAGTGTAACCCGAGCTGAGACCGGCCAACCTCAGCAGCTGCCCATGCGGGGACGCGGCGCTGCCGTCGCCGTCTCCCCCAGCCTTCCTCGGCCGCTCGCCGGCTCGCGGACCCCCGGCACGCAGCGGGAACCCCGCACGGCGTCGGGGGGCTGCCGGAGCCTTCCGAGCATGCAGCCCCGCCGGGGATAAGCCGTGGCGCTCGCCAAAAGGGCCCCGCGGCGGATCCCTCGGGCTGTTTTTTCCCTCCCTCCCTCCTCCGGCTCCCCCATCCCTCCCTTCCGCCAGGCGTGCCGTTTCTGTTCTGCATTTCTGGGAAACCATGGACAAGAAGCAAGGTGGGTGTTGCAATTTCCAAAGCACGTGCCGGGGGCGACCGAACGGCCGATTGCGGTGCTAAAAGGGGACGGTGGAACTTTCCTGGGGTCCGTCCGTGGAGTTTTTCCTTCTCCCTGCCTGCTCAGGAGGGGGGTTCTGCATGTGCAGCTCGGGATCTATTTTTAAAGCTCTGGAAACTTGCATGTTTTGCACGGGGTTGGAGCGCTGGCATCTTAGCAGAAATCCAGCAGAGCTCCAGGAAGGAGCCTGTCCCCGTTCTGGTGGTGTTCCCAGGGCTTTCCAGCAGCCCTTGCACGCCCGTTGCAGCCAGCGGGGGCTTCTTGTCCGGCCCGCTCGGGTTTTTCTCTTTCTCTTTTTGCAGAAGTGCCGGGCGCAGGGCGGCGGTGGCTTGCAGGAGCCCCTCTGCAGGCTGATGAGTGATGGCTCTCGGCAGGTTGAGCGCCGCTTTTCCGCTTGCACAGGGAGCTTTTTCCACTCCCGTGACCAAAGCAGCCAAATTCCCCTCTGCTTTGTTGCACCCTGCCTCTATTTTTTTATTTTTATTTTTCCCTTGGGGATCCTTTTTTTTTCTTTTGGCCCTTCCTTTGCAGCCAGGCTGGGACCCACCCTTCAGCCCTGTGCCTTTTCTGCAGCATTTGGCTCCCGTCTGCAGGTCGAGGGGAACTGGGGGGCACCCAAAACGCTTTCCCCAGCGGTGTTTGCCTCCTGTTTGCAGCTCGAGGGGGAACTGGGGGGCACCCAAAACTCTTTCCCCAGCACTAACCCCACCGTGCAGCCCCCTGTGCCCGGCAGGTCCGTCCGTGTTCCAGGACTTCACCTGGAGCGCTGGGGAGGCTCGGAGAGGTTTGATTTCAAAGGTCAGCTCAGGCAAATAGCTTTATTTGCAGTTCTTTAGCTTGTCCTGTTCGCTTCTCTCCACCCACGCCGGCGGAGTGGGAAGGACAAACCTCCCGGGGAGAGGTGCAGTGGGACGGTGGCGGCGAGGAGGAGGATTTCGGCGTTGAATCGAGCAGTTCCAGGAAATGAATGTGTCCGGTCTGGGCTGGTGCAGACTGTAGCATGAGGGGGGGAAAAAAAAAGCTACTTTTTTTTTCTTTCTTTAGGAGGAAATGGTGCCTTTCTTAGCATAAAGGATGCAGTTACGTGCCTGCGGCGTCACGTGGGTTACGAGCTCGGCTGCGCTAGGAACTTCGGTCAGCTCAGTTTTGCCCAGGCCGGGTGCATGCACGGTGCTGTGTGCCCCAGGACGTGCTTTGGGCTCGGGCTGGGGGTAACAGGGCTGGGGGTAATGGGGCCGTGCCCCCAGGTTGCCCCGTCCCCATTTGGCTGCTCTGGAAGTGATCTGAGGTCACCATGAGCACCAGGGAGCAGTTGCAGGCTCTGTGCCTGCACAGCTCTCTTGCAAGAGCCCCATGCCCCGGCAAGCTGGAGCACTTCCAGGCCTTGCAGGTGACAGAAAGCATCCCCCTGTCCCCAGCAGCTCTCCCGTGGGGTCCCAAATTGGGGGGAAAGCTGCTGAGAACCTGGCAGGTGACACGGAGCTGAGAGCAGCCGCCTGCGGGGGCCGGCAGCAGATGCTGCCCCGGGACCTGCTCAGGGCAGAAGGGATTGAATTGCAAGGTCGTGCCGTGCTCGTCCCACTGCCCGTTTGTTCCTCTGGCACCGGGCGTCCTGCTCTGGGGCTGCCACCGGCTTTGGGGGTGACACTGGGCAGCGTGCTGGGGACAGAGGTGCTGGGCTCTGGTCCCCCATGGCCACCATCTGTCCGCCCCGAGCAGGCTGTGGGTGTGCAGAGCTTCAGGACAGGACCGTTTGCCTCTTTCTTATTATTTATTTTATTCATTTTTTTAAAAAATTAATTATTTCTGGGCTGTGCTCAAGAGGAAGTGGCTCCTGCCTGCTCCACCCCTGCACGGCCGGACCCGTGCTGCTTCTGTGGCTGCGAGCAGCAGGAGAAATGCTGCCAGCGCTTCCCCCGGAGGTGTGCAGGATGCCGGAGAGTTTGGTGCCTGGCAAACACTGGGAGGGCAGGAAGAGGCAAACCCCATCCCCGCCTCGGCTCCCCCGGCTGCGGGGGCAGTGTCCCGTGTGATTTTTACTCCTGCAGGCATGGGCTGAGCTGGGTTTTCCATCCCCGGGAGCAGCCCGGGCAGAGCCTGGTGTCATCGGTGCTTTCTGGAGCTAGGGAATGTTTTCAGGGGCTGGGCACAACCAGGGGGAAGGGGATTGTTGCCAGCTCACAACACAGTGACACTGGGAAGTGCGGGGCAGTGCTTTGGGGCTGCTGGGGAGAGGGGCTGGTGCACAGAGCCCTCCTTGCAGCAGGGTGTGAGCGCTCTGTGGCTCCCCGGTTCTGTTTTATGGGGTACAACCGATGCACGGAGACGCGACGTGTTTCCCCTGCGTGGCGCGCGGGGGGCTTTGCAGCGGGGATCTCCCCATCCCACGCCGACCCTTCCACCCGTGCTCTCCAATCCCGCTGCGGGCACAAGGCTCTGTGTTGCTTCCCGACCCCGCCGCTCCTCCTGCCAGCTCCTGGGGCTGCGGAAGGGCTGACCCTGCAGCCTCGGGGCCGGCTGGCCGGCGGACCCCCGCTCCTGCCGCGTGAGTCAGCGCGCTGCGAGCGGCGCTGTCAGGGGAGCGGGCTGCACAGAGGGAGCATTGTGCTCCTGCTGGGGTTACTATGGCAATTGGGGAGAAGGAGAGCAAACAGATTAAGCAAAATACCAGCCGGGACGCGGTGTGTGTGTGTGTGGGTTTCAGGGTTTTTTGGGAAGGTCTGGCTGGTGGCTGCGCCCTCCGCCGGGCAGGAGGTGGCTGGGGGAGCAGCTGTGGCATTGCAGGTGTTTGGTTCACCCTGTCCTGGGGTGTTGCGGCTGAGCAGGAGGTGCAGGGCTAGCCTGGTGGGTGTTCAGCAGCATCCCTGGACCGCTGCCTGAGTCCCTGAGCCGTCTGCTAAATCCAGCACCCTGGGTGGGATGGGAGCGTGTGCCCCCTGGGCTCTCCCACCCCTGGTTGCAGGAGGGTGCTGCAGCCCCCCAGGCTTTGGCCCTGGGGCTGGCTGCAGGGAGGGAAGGCGGTGCCTGAACACGGGGATGGCATCTCTCGTTTGGCTCCGTTTTCTGTTTGCTCCCGGCGTTGCTCAACCAGGTGTTTTGCAGTGTCCGCAGTGGGCACACGGGGATATTTATAGCTCCCTCTGCCAGCCTGGCCGGGTGTGGGGTTGGGAAGGGAAACCTCGCAGGTTTGTGAACCAGTGATCAAACCCCATCACTGCCAGGACAGGCTCAGCTCTCCAGGGCCCATTTCCAGCCCAGCGGGATGGGTTTGGCGCAGAGCAGCCGGGCTGCAGCTGCCCACCGGTGATGCTGCCTTCCCCAGCAGGGCAGGATGCGGCCGGGAGCATCTCCCCTCCTTCCTGCCCAGGTCCCAGCTCCTCGCCTCTCCCCTCCCTTTCCCAGCAGCGTTGGAATCGCTGGACTTTGTCCCAGGAGCCGTTCCTGATGGCAGGGAGCCTGCCCAAGGCCACGAGGAGCCGGGAGGTGCCTGCCCCGTGCTCGGAGCCCACCTCGCAGGGCTGCTGCTCGTGCAGCTCCCCAGTTAGAGGCACCTTCAGCTGCAGACCACCGCAGCCCCTTGTCCCTGCAGGGGATGGGGGCAGCAAAGCAGGGCTCTGGCTGTCTCTGCAGCTCTGTCCCATTTCAGTCTCCGTCCAGGGGGGATCACACGCTCTGAAGCTGGATGGTTCCTAATTCCCCCTCCTGGCAGAAAGTGCACAACCCGCTGTGGCCGTGTGGTCCCTGAGCATCCCTGGGAGAGCCTCGTGTCCTGGGGTGGGCACCAGGCTGGTCGTGCTGCAGTCCCAGCTGCACGCTGGACCTTTATACGGGTTGTCTCTTGTCCCTGTGGCTTTGTCTGCTAGTGTGTGACCTACCTGGCAGCCCCTGGGGCCATCAGATCCCCGGTGCCTTTTGGGGGTGACGTTATCTCCTCGTGCTGCTTGGAGCTGGGCAGGAGAGCATCCTGAGGGCTGCTCCTGATGGGCCTGGCCTTCTCCCAGGTCTCAGCCCATGCAGACTGGGCCTGGATTTGTGTTTGGCAGTGCTGAGACAGCCACCTCCTGCCCAGTTTTGTGCTGGTTTTCCTTGGTGGCACATGGGGGTGTCCCCTTTTGGGGTGGGAGTTGGTTACCGCTTGGCTTCCTTGCGGCCTGGTGGCCTCTGTCCTGCTGTCAGCGTGGAGCAGAGCTGGCCTGGCCGCTTCCCTGCCTGCTTCTGCAGCCGTGCTGGGTCTGTCCCATCCCTTCCCATGTGCAGCAGGCTCCGTGGGGCTGCGAACACCCTGAGAAATGGCTCCGTGCATCTCAAAATGGCCTGGCCGAGAGCCTGGGGCCTGGTGGGGAGCGCAGGGGCAGCGGAGCACCGGGGCCCTGCGCACGGCCGGTGGCATGGGGACCTCTTGTGGCTGGTCAACCCGGGATGGGGCTGGGTGCCAGCACCCCTCTGTCCTGTCGGCGTGTTCCTCAGATCGTTCATAAGGAGTGTACGCTTTGTGCCTGCTGCTCTGGAGCACAAAAACTGACCCCGGGTCTCTCTGCTCTCTTCCAGATTCCAAGGGATCCTTGGAGCCGCACAAACCAGGTAAGCGCCCAGCAGGAACAGCAGCTCCAACCCATCCCCTAAATGCCAGCAATTAAAACCCCCAAAGCAGAGGAACCAACAAGGGCCCCGGGGGGGTAACAGGCACTTCGGGGATGGCTGAGGAGCATTGCAAGGTGAACGAAACACAAACCAGGAAAACAGTTTCTGTCGGTGCACCCCCGGGCCGGGTGGCTGTGGGTAGGAGGATGCTTGGAGGAAGAAAACTAAAAATGCCAGTTGCTCACGTGTGCCTCTTCTCTTCCAGTGAAAAGCAAGAAGAAGCGGGAGCTGAGGATAACATGTGTCCCCATCAAGCAGCCCGTTGCCAACACAACGTAAGTGCGGTTTGATGAAAAGCAGGCAGCTGAAATTCCTGCTCTGTGATGCTCTTCCAAAACACTTTGGGCTGCTTCTCCTCTGCTGAGCCCTGCTTGTGCCAGGAGCCCTCTCCAGAGACCCTTGACAGCTCTGGGAGAGCAGTGAAATCCTCAGAGAGGAAATATCACTCCCTAAAAGCCCAGATAGGGCAGGTCTGCCAGCGGGGGAGCTGAGGAAGTCCCCCCCTAGTGCCGTGCAGCCTGGCATGCACGCAGCAGCCACCTCCTTCCCCTGTGGCTGCATCTCTCTGAATTTCCCCTGGCGAAGGTGTCAGCCTGGAGCCTGCAGGGTGCTTGCACTCCCAGAGCACTCCTGTAAAGGCTGGTGCCAGGTGCCTGTGATTCCTTTTCTCCGCACTTTTCGAGGCGCAATGCAAATATTTGCGCAGTGCAAGGCTTTTGCCACGAGCCTGAGCACTTCCTTGAAGCTGGAGCTCGCTGCATTGCCCTGATGGGAGCTAAACAGGAGGCTAAAACAAATTGCTCAGTTTCCAATCCGACAAGGTCACAGCTGGGGAAAGCACAGAAGCGAAGCACGGAGGACAAAAGTCTAATGCCTGCTCCAAAAGCACCCTGCTACCAGTAGTGGGAAGTGGGCAACGATGGGAAAAAAGCCGTAAAGGAAGGCTTTTTGCCAGCGTGGTGTTGTGCAAAGCGTGACACTGTGAAACGCTGGCTGCTCCGCATGCCAGGCTGCCTGGAACAGGCCGTCAAGTGTACACAAATGACTCACTGGTGAGGAATTACCTGTTGTTCCCTAGGCGTGTGTTTCGGGCTACGTGGCTGTCCTGTTACACCACCTGCCTGTCAAAACATGACAGCTGAGCCGCTCTGCCACAGAAACACCTCATCTGATCAGTCGGGGTTCCTTGGGCTCGCCTCCTGAGCGGGGATGGTTTCGTAGCCTGCTGGGTTCGATGCACGCCTCACCTCACTGACTCCCCGGGGTTCTCGCTGGCTGCCTTCAGCAAATGCTTTGTGGGTGGCGTTCGCACGATGAAAGCGTTTGCGAGCGTTCGGAGGGGGCTGATCCGAGCCCGTAACTACAAGGCACGGTGGAAAGCTGTGGTTGAAGGCGCTTGAAGGAACGCGAAACCTGGCCCTGCAGAAGGGGGACCGCGGAGCTGTGCTTTCCTCTGACTCTCTCTCTTTCCTTGCAGGCCCCCGAGGAACCTGGACTCCAGGACGTTCATCACCATCGGAGATAAAGTACGTGCTGATGCGGTTTCTTTTTGCTTCTTCCAATTGGAGAGACCTGATTAAAAAAAAGCGCTGCTAGAAATAGCCACTGCTGCTCTTTTATTTCATTCTCTTGTTACGGGCTCCCCTGGGGCTGCAGAAGGCTGTTTGCAAGTGAGCTAAAAATACAGGGTGGTGCCTCGGGTCAGCCCTGCGCCTAGCTGCTTACCCCCCCCAGGCTGGGCAGGTCGCTCGGTGGGCTCCATCGGGGCCCCTCAGTGCAAGGCTTCAGGGTTTGGGGAGAGCTAGGACGGAAGGGAAGAGCAGGCCGCTTGGGCTGGGTCCAGGGCACAGCCCCAGAGCCCTTGTTGTTTTCTAGCTGTTGTTATGTGTATTAATAGCTCGGGGAGAGAGGCTCCCTGTGGCAGCCTGGGCACAGCGTGTGCGCTGGCAGGGCGCAGCAGCGTGGGGACAGCTCTCCGTGCTGGCTGCTGTCCCTGCAGTGCCTTTCTGCAAGGGATTCGGCAGCCGTGCTCTGCCTGCTCTGGTGGCTCTGGTGTTGGCAGGAGGGCTCTGCTTTGGGTGCTGGAGTGACACGATGGGGGATGGAGGAAGAAGGTTTGGGTCACAGGGTGGAGGACAACCTTGTGTCCACCTGATCTGTGCAGGTGGTGTCCTGCCTCTCTGCAGGGCAGGGGGTGAGGGGGGATGCTGATTCTCTTGGTGCATCGCCTCTGCCCCTGGGCAGGGCTGTCCTGGTTCCTGGAGTGTGTCGGGAAGTGCCAGCTTCTGAGGAAGCCTGTGGGTAAATGCCAGGGGGAAAAAAAAAACCCACAACAATAACCTGGAACAACTGCACAACACGTGTCCTGAAAAGCACCACGAGATCCTTCCTGCAGGCTGCTGCAGGAGCAGCGAGCCTTACCATGTCTCTGCCCAGGCCAGCAGGACTTGGGGGGGGGGGGGGGTCAGGGTCCCCCAAATCCCTGCCCTCCTCTCCCCTGCACCCACCGCCCTGCCCAGGACAGGGCTGGCACCTTCCCGTGCCAGGCAGCGCATATCTCACCGCTGAGCTCAACCCCAGCCCTCTCCTGCTCCCTGCCTCGGCCGCCTGCCAGCCACATCTGGCTCGCATAAACGGGGCCGGCGGCGCTGCTCGCTGCTGGCCGCCCCGTGGCCACCGTGGCGGGGGAGCTGGCTAGCCACCAGCCCGGCGGCCCCAGCTCCCATTTTGGCCCCCCAGCACGGCGCGCCGCTTCCCTTCTGCCCTGGGCGTAGCTCGCGGGCGGTGTTTCCGACGCGGCGTACGCTTTTCCCACCCTTTGTGGCTGCTGGGTCAGTTGGGCATCCTGGTATTATTTTTCTTCCCCGGGACCGGAGGAAGACTCGCAGGCTGGCTGAAGTTCCTCCTGGTTGAAAGGAGGTCTGTAACTTATTAGGAGCGATGAATGCAGCCTCCAAAAATAGCCCGTGGCTCACTCGAGCAGTTTATGCCCTGCCCAGCAGCGCAGGCAATTACAGGGTGTTCGGGGAAACTTGTCTGGGGGTTGCGCACAGACTCGTTCGCTCCCTGCCGCACTCGGCGGCCCGAACACTGGGGGGTTTGTCTTTTTCCAGCTTGAAATGAAGCCTATGTAATTGCACTCGCCTGAGCTCTTCCCTTGGTGCTAGCTCACGTCGTGCCTTGCTGGCCGCTTTCTGGTGGCGGGACGAGGTGTTGAAAGCAGGCACAATCTGAGCTGCCCGATGCTGGGAATCGGGCTGTGGCGTGTACCACCCTGTCTAAGAGCAGCTTTGCTCAAGCCGGGTGTTGCCGGACACATGGATGTGCTTGTGGTCACACGGTGGCAGGCAGGGATCCCCCACTGGGCTCGGGGATCTGGTGCCCATCCTGATGCCTGTGCTGGCAGGGGAGCTGCTGAAACCCTGCGGGTTGTTCACCGCAGAAATACCCTCGGGGCGGTCGTCCCGAGCAGGCAGACAGGCACCAACTGCTGGGGCCCTTTTCAGGGGCAGCATGCCCTGGCTGAAAGGATCAAACTCCTGATCTGTAGCTTCAGAGGGGGGATTCAATGAGCCCTAGTGGGTCTGGGGCTCAACGGAGTGAAAAATACATCCATCTCCTCTGAGCCTGGTGCCTAGAGCTGCTGGAATCCTGTAGGCACCATCATTTGGGAACGCTCTGCGTGAGAGAGATGCAAGCTTTGAGTTTTGCCTTTGGTGATAAGCATGCCCATGTCTGATTTCTTTATTGTTTTTTTTTTTACCTCTCTCCCTAAAGAACTTCGAGGTGGAAGCTGATGACCTGGTGACGATTTCGGAGCTGGGCCGTGGGGCTTACGGAGTGGTGGAGAAAGTCCGGCACGCGCAGAGCGGCACCATCATGGCCGTGAAGGTGAGTTGAGCTGCCTGCCAGAGGGCTGGAGGCTGGGACGTGCAGCTCCAGGGCAGCAGAGAGGCTCTGAAGCTGCTCGTGACAAAATGGGGACAGAGAGGTGCGGGAGGCTTGAGGCATGCTGGGTTCGGCAGCCTCTGGTGTCCCTGTGCAGCTCAGTGTGGCTCTTTCAAAGCAGGCTTTGAAATCCAGTTGTGGAGCCCTGGGCTTAGGTGGTATCATCCCTTCAGGAGCTGTCTGGAAGAGGGAATCTGGGCATCTCCTGAGGGTGCTACTGGCTGCAAAACTCCACCTACATCAAAACCGTTATTTTATTTATTTTTTTCAGAGGATTCGAGCGACTGTGAACACTCAGGAGCAGAAGAGGCTGTTGATGGACTTGGATATCTCCATGAGGACGGTCGACTGCTTCTACACCGTCACCTTCTACGGAGCCCTCTTCCGAGAGGTACTGGGCTGGTAGGGAGCTGCTGGGCTGTGCAGCACCTTGGGGCTGTGCGAGTTCTCTGAAGGCACAAAACTGTCTCAAGTCACCTTGGCTTTCTTCAGCCAAGCTGGGCTGTTTGAGGTGGGGCAAAATCAAACTCCTGCCTCCTCCAGGCAGCATGCAGCAGGTCCCTTTTGTCCCCACGTTGTCCGTGGCCTGGGCTGGATTTCAGGGAGAGCCTCCTAGGGAGGCTGTTGCAGTTAGTTTTGGTGGTTCCTGAACGTCTGTGCCCATCGCTGCCTGGTGTGGAGGCAGCGTGCAGGTGCCTGGGGAGCTCGGTTTGCCCTGGGTGGAAGGGGCAGGGTCTGTTTGTCTGCCCCCACCACTCCCTTCAGCTCCTGGGGTTTTCCAGGGAATTCCCACTCAGCTGCTTTCTCTCTATCTGCAGGGTGACGTGTGGATCTGCATGGAGCTCATGGACACCTCCCTAGATAAATTCTACAAGAAAGTACTAGAGAAGAAGAAAAGCATCCCTGAAGACATTTTGGGGAAAATGGCCGTGTCTGTGAGTGCCTTTTGGGTTCATAAGTGTTTTTTGTGCCCCCCCCCCCCAGGCCTTGCAGTGATGCATGCCACCCCTCACGTGTAATTATACGCTGGGTTTTGCACTCGTGGGGGTTTGAGTGCAGCCTGTCGGAGGTCTCTGCTCAGGCACGCGGCGTTTAGAAATGGGTGGTGTGTTTGCAGTGAAATGCTGGTGCTGCGTGTGTCTAACAGTACTCTCCTGCTCTTTGTCACCAGATTGTACGGGCTCTGGAGCATCTGCACAGTAAACTGTCCGTAATCCATAGAGGTAGGTGCTGGGTGGGATTCGTGTGATGTGGCTGGAGTGCTAATCTTGAGATGAGTTGTGTGAGGTGTGTGCAGTGTGCTTCTGGGGTGCTTGCAGTGGGGTCTGGTGGCACTTGGGACTGTGGTGGGCAGATCTGGATGCCCAAGGCCTGTTCCTGAGATGCATCTTTCATGAATCTCCTTGCATGATGTTCTCTTCATCCTTTCTGGATGAAGGGTTGAGTATCATGACTGACATCCTCGCTGCCTGTACTTCTGTGGATGTCTGACCCTCTCTGAGCACAGAGATGCATTGCAGGCAGCTCCTGGGGACAAAATCCCATACCCTTCCTGGCTGAGTAGTTCTGGCAAGGTGAGAGCTGAAGGAGACCTTGAAAATCATGGATGGGAATCGTAACACCCAGGTCTTGTTCTTCGTCTTAACGTAGCTCTTTGTGGACAGCTCATGGCGAGCATGAGACAAGCTGTCCTGAGAACTTGATAGGGGTTGAACTTCCAAGGCTGTGTTGTGCACGTAAATGCCCCCTAAGGAGCTGGGTATTAGCTCCTCAGCATTTTATTTCAACTGACTAAGGATCTTTTGATCTCCAGGCCTGCTCTGCCTGGAGGGCAGGGTTATGGTCCTGCCTGTGAACAACATTTACTTTGATAAAGGCATGGTGGGGTTTTGTCTCCATTCCCTGGTTCCCTCTCTCCATATATTGTCCCAGGCTCTGTGATACCTCTGCAGAGGCCCCATCTGCTCTCTCGTGTTCTCTCTCTTAGACGTGAAACCTTCCAACGTGCTCATCAACAAGGAGGGACACGTGAAGATGTGTGACTTCGGGATCAGCGGCTACTTGGTGGACTCGGTCGCAAAGACCATGGACGCCGGCTGCAAACCGTACATGGCTGTAAGTGTGCTCGTGGGGAGCCGTCCGGCCTCGGCTCAAAGAGGCTGCTCTTAAAAATCAGTCTGGGTTCCCCTCTGTCCTGAGACAGAAACCATTGCAGAGCGCTCTGGGCTTCCTGATCCAGCAAGCTCCTCTAAGGAGGGGATTACTGTCCCTGTAAGCCCTCCTGTTTGTGTTAATCCTGCAGCAGGCTCTTCCTTTGCCACCTTCTATTCCCAGAAGGGTAAAAGCCTGGCTGGTGCTGGTTGTGGTGGTTGGACAGGCTGCTCTTCTTGGTTAGAAAAAGATGAGGCTTTTCTTGGCAGGATCGTTTCATTCCATGCTCTCAAGTCAGTGTGAATTGCCCTCTGCCATCCGTGGTGTGTGTGGGCAGCTTGTGCTGCCGGGGCAGGGACGGTACGAGTCACGCTCAGGAGCTGGAGGGGAGTGTTTGTGGGGTTTGTGTGGAACAAGACGTGGCTTTCATTGGTGCTCGTAGATCTAACCTCAAACCCTGCCTTCGTGGGGACATGACCCAGGGGAATCCACCCAGCCTGGGTTTTGGAGCTGCGTGTGGTTTGTACTGGGAAAACGAGACAGAGTTGTAATATCTTCCATTTTGCTCTTGCAGCCAGAAAGAATAAATCCTGAGCTGAACCAGAAGGGCTACAACGTGAAGTCGGATGTCTGGAGTCTGGGGATCACAATGGTAAGGCAGCAGGCTGAGGCCAGTGCCCTGCGATGCAGGGGGTGGGACGGGGTCTGCGCTGGGGGGCTCCGACCCTGCTGCAGGCAGTGGGGTCTGATGCTTCCACCCCTGGGTGGACGCCCACTAAACGGGGCTGAATTCTGAGTGTGGTCAGCAGAGCTGGTTACAAGGAGCAGGGTTCTCTGTGGCTGGGTCGCAGCCTTCCCACGAGCACACCCCTCCTGTATTAGCAGCACCTGGCAGGAGGATCACGATGAGTTCACCTGCCTGGCAAGGGGTGATGTGCATGGCTTGCAGCAGCCAACAGAAAGGGGAAATGCTTTGAGTTCCAAAATCGCAGCTGCACAGGATGGTGGATCTACCTCCTGCAAGAAATGGGTGTCGCAGAAAACAGCTGAAATCTTCTGGCACTGGAAGACGAAGGAAATCCCAGCTGTTGGCTTTAAGGGGATGCTGCCCGAGAACGCTCCTCTTGCATTCCAGGAGACTGTCTCTCTGGGGCTAGATTATTTTCCTGAATCTTTCTTGCACCCTCTTAGTCACGGTTTTGTTTTGGGCACTGCAGCCAAGCATTTGGGTGTGCTGCACAGATCTTTTGACAAATATTCCCTCTTCCCTGGCTGGTCTTGTCTGAGGTGCCAAACCCAAGCCCCCTCTTCTTGGTACTCTCGTGCCATGCAGAGCTGAGCTGGCTGGCCAGCTGTGAAGCAGGCTGGAAATGTAATCAGCTCCGGCTTTCCTCCAAGATGCAGGAAGCTGTGGGACAGGAGATTGTGTCAATGACGACATCTCTGAACCTTTCCAGTGCTGGATGGGAGAGGGGACCTTGCTGAAAGCCTGCCAGCCTGCAGCTGAAAGGAGACCTGACCTGATTCCCCTTAATGTCTTCCTCCTGGGCTGGCTTCCTGCTTTCTTATTTATTTATTTATTTCTGGAGGGTTGTGATTGATTTCAGACCAGCTGAATTTAGGGCCGTTGAGGTGCAGGGCTAATCCAGGCCTTTCTGGGCTGCTGGCTTCATTCAGCTCTCCAGCAGTGGGAGCTGAGTTCCCCAGATGGGGGCCCCTGGCTCTGCCCCACATCCCTGCACAACTCTCATTCCTCCCATCCCGTCCCACCCTGCCAGGCAGATCTGAAGGCTTTGCTGCCCATCTCCAGACAGGAGCCGACCCTTGGCATGAGATGCTCAGGAGCTGTGGTGGGCTTTTTCCTGCTGGAACGGGTGATGGAGCAGGGCTGACTAGGGACCAGTAACTGAAGTGGCTTGGCAACAGTCTTCCTAAATGATGTTCTAGCACTTTTTTTTGGGTTCATGGATTTTTTTTTGTGCTCATGCAGCTCTAGCCTGAAGCCCAGAGGCCAGTTTCTGGTGAGAAGCCAGTGCAGATACGGTGTGCACTGCTGCTATCTTTGAAAATAATCCCATTTTACATATCTTTGTCTGCTTCCTGTAAATGCATTAATTTGCTGAGCAGGCCTCAAAAGGAAGTATTTTTGGCCTCTGGGTTTTTGTATTTAAAAAGGAAAAAAAAAAAAAAGGTAGCGTGACCCAAATTGAGAACTGTTTGTAAGGAAAGAGGTTTTTCGTTCTGAATCCGAGCTTGCTGCAGCCTCTGAGGCAGCGGGCTGCGTGGGGTGGAGGTGGCCCCGATGTCTCATGTTGACCTGTCCCCGTCCCCAGATCGAGCTGGCCATTCTCCGCTTCCCCTACGAGTCCTGGGGCACCCCCTTCCAGCAGCTCAAGCAAGTGGTGGAGGAGCCGTCGCCCCAGCTGCCTGCCGACCGCTTCTCCAAGGAGTTTGTGGACTTCACGGCGCAGTGGTGAGTCTCCAGAAGGGTTCGTGGCTTCCCCTGGCCTGCTTGAAAGGGTCTGCAGGGGATGGAGCGAGGCGTGGGGCTGGGTTTGTCCGGCTTTGGAGCCCGGTTCTCCCTTCCTCCATGTACCAAGCTGGCATTCGGCCAGGGCAGGAAGCGCAGCCCGAGCGGGTTTTGCTCTCGGCCTGACTCACCCCGGCTGCTGGAAGGTGCAGAGGTTTCTCTTCCCCTTTCACTGTTGGCGCTGCCGAAATTTTGGTGGTTTCTGGCGAAGCGGCAATGAAACGAGAACAAACCCCTGGCACCGTCTGGGTGCCTCGGGGTGAGAGCTGATCCGTGGTTTTGCGGGCACCACAGCTGGAGAGCTGCTCCCCTCGGGGTGTCCCCTGCTCCTGGCGTGCTCTGAGCCCCTTGGGGAGGTGCCAGGGCTCCAGCGAGCCCTGCCGGCTGCTGGGAAGCCTCTGCTCTCCTTCCCTGGTCTGGGGGCAAGAGCAAGGCTGCGTGCTGCTTCGCTTGTCCCCTCCGTGGCAAAACCCTGACTCGTTTTTTTGCGGTTCCTTCCCTGGCTGCTCTGCAGGACCACGTGGTTCAGAGCTGCTTGGCCAGGGAGGGAGGGACTCGTGGTGCTTGGGAAGTGGAGGTCCCATCCCATAGACCCCGTACAGAGGCAGGGGTGTGAGGGGAAGGAAAAAAAAAAAAGAGGAAAAAAAGATCCTACAGCCTTTCTCTTGTGTTTCTTCCTTCTAGCTTAAGGAAGAACCCTGCTGAGCGAATGAACTATTTAGAACTTATGGTAAGTGTGGAGCCGTTTCTGCTGGCCTTCGTCTGACTTCTGAAATGTGTTGGGATAAAGGGCCCCGCCAAATGGGACAGCAGGACCTGGGGGTGATTTTTGGGCACATAGTGGGGTGGGTGTAGCTAAGCTGGAAGGGCGTGCTGAATTCAGGGGTGTTAAGGTCAGTTTCTAGGTGCTTTCTCCCTCTGTCCTGTCCTTGGTGGCTTTAGGCAAGCAAACTCAGACGATGGTAGCACAGCTGCCCGGGTGGGGTTAAATCCAGAAATGCCAAACCTGGAAGCGTTAAGCTTTGAGCTGAGGGATGGTGTCCACGGGAGCCTGGGGAGGACACTGGTGTCCCTCTGGCCAGCTGTGTGACATCCTCTGGGGACTGCTTTTGGGCTGGTTTGTCCTGGGATGTGACTGTGTCTTGGTTCTTGTCGGCAGGAACACCCCTTCTTCACCTTGCACGACACCAAAGAGACTGACATGGCCTCCTTCGTGACAGAGATCCTCGGGGAAGACTCCTAACTCAAAGCTCACGGCTTCTGCAGTCCCCTCCACCCGGCATCCCTGCAGCACAGCCGACGAGGACTCGAGTCTATGGTGGTTTGCACAGATCACATTTCCCCAACCCACGGGCGTCTCCGGGCCTGGCCGCCCTTGCAGTCTCTTTTTTCTTTGCCCCGTAACTGAAATCCCCCAGGAGGAGCCTTCTGAAGCCGACACCTTCCCGACTAAGCCACCACAACCCAAGGCTCAGGAGCATCCCATGGGTGCCAGGCACGTCCCCCACGGGGAGGGGATGGTGCCCACGGTACCCGAGTGGAGCCGGCACCGGCTGTCATCACTCCTGGCACAGCAGGCACAGAGTTTTTACCCTTCTTCCCCTTTGCTGACTGGGGAGGGCATAGAGAAAACATTCTGCTGTGCTTTCCCACTCGTCTGCCCTGCCCAAAGCCCCGTCCCCAAACTGTTCCTTCTGTGCCTGGCTCTCCGCCCCAGGCTCCTGGGCAGCTTTTTAGGAGGCTCCAGAGCTCCCTGGGTACACCGCTGTTCCCACAAGAAGCCGTTTTAACGCCTGGTTTGACCCTTCAGTGCAGCACCAGACCTGGCATCCCCTTCCCACCCCCTCACCGACTCCATACAGCGGTCCCTTGAAGGTGGTGGGGGAAACATTTCTGGATGAGCCCACCTCAACGCAAGCGGCAACCCGCGCTTCCCGCAGCACCTCGCCCAGCACACGGTGCTCTGTGTCCCCAGGGGACGGGGTGGACGAGTGGGTCCCGGGTGGCTGCCTCCAGCCTCCCCTCCTGCCTCAGGCATGGAGGACGCAGGGAGAGCATCCACCACCTCCTGCAGCCGCTGTGTCTGCCTTCCCCAGCTTCTCAGCTGGAGAGGACGCTGCTCCATCTCCCTTCCCAGCCCGGGCTCGTGTAAGACCTCTCACTGTGACACCCCTCGTTTTTGGAGGCCGTGCTGGCACCCTTGGGTCCCGAGCTGCCTTCGAGCCCCGCGGCTGCCCCCTGAGATGTCAGCCAAACCCGAAAACCCAACGACGTGCACAGGGGCTGCTGACAGTTGTACATTTTCTGTCTATATATAATGGACTTCGTAACATGTTTCCTAGTTTTAATCTAACTTGCTCTAAATTAAAAAGCCCTTCTGTGGGGGAGGAGGGAGGAGCGGTTTCTTCTCCGCTAGCAAATCCACTGTGAAAACCTGTTGTGTTTCCCTGCTCCCCCAGCACTCTGCGAGGAGTTACGGGAGCAAAAGGGATTTCTGTCTTCTACTGTACGTGGTCACAGGACAAACGCACCGGCTGTGGATTTATTTTTTTTGATAGATTGAGTTTTCGGAGGGATTTTTTTTCCTTTTCTAATATATATTTGTGTGGGTGTATGTGCGCGTGCTCTATATATTATATATTTTTAAAAATCAGTGACGAATGTGTGAATGTCTGTGTGGCTAGCAGTTTTGGTGGAATGGCTAGCACTTTTCTGGCTAAATTTTGGGGTGGTGGGGAAGACTTCTAGAAGCGACCCTGGCCTAAGATTTTTTTTTTTCCTTTTTTTTAAAGAAATGCATCTATTTTTTAAGTGACTCTTTTAAAAACATTTTTCCTGAAATCCCTGCCCTGGAGGCCTGGATTTTAGGGTGCATTTCCCTCCTCTTTGGGGTCCTCCACCTGCCAAAAAGCTTCTCCCCCAGGGTCTGATCCCTCTCCCTGGGTGGACAAGCCCTGGAAAAAAAAACCATTCAAGGTGTTGAGATGGACAAACCCTGTTCAGCTTTGGGCTGACCCTGCCCCCCACCCCACCCCTCTGTGTAATATACGCTGATTGATGTTCTCCATGCCCCCCCCTCGGTCCCACTCTGCAAACCACCCGGCACTCGCTGAGCACACCGATACCGGCTTGGTAGGACGGCTTTGCAGCTTCTGTACAAACTTGTACAATTGTAATTTTTTTTTTCATAGTTGTTTACTTCAGATTGTTTTTGTTTGGATGTTGAGCTTTTATTTTCCCCTTTCTCCTTGTTTCCGTCCCTTTCCCCTTTCCTTACCTCACCCTTTTTTGGTGCTTGGGGAAATGGCCATTTTTTTTGTTGTTGTTTTTGCATGTTTTTATTTTTGGCTGCCTTTCTCCTTTTGGACACGATCCTGACTCCTGTGTTTTGGGGAAGGGGAACGTCTGCCCTTACAAATTCTGGGTGACACCTGGAGGGTGGGCTTGGGACCCTGCTGCTGAAGCTGGGAGCTGTGGAAGAGACAAACGCAGCAGCTCCGCATCCCTCGGCTGGGGCCGGGTGCCACCACCTTGGCTTTGAGGTGGGAGAGGTTTTTAACCACAGCTAAAGCCCCTCCAGCCCTGTGTGTCTGAGAACGGTCTGTACCCATCCAGCCCCATCCTTTTCAATAAAATCACCCCTCAAACCAGCTCCTTGTCCTTCCTTTTATCGTTGGAGCATCCTCCTCGCTCCAGCCGCCGGGGACGGGTGGGCGCAGCCTGGGACAGCCGAGGGGGGTGGTGGCAGCGGGGTGCTGTCCCCTGGCCCTTTTCAGGGCTGGAGCAGGCACCGGGACCGGGGGCACCGTCCCCGGGCCGCCGCGAGGGGGAGGCAGCGGCCAGCGGCCGCCCGTGGGCTCCCGTGGGGCTGCGCCTCGCGTGGCCGCGGCGCAACGGGATGGGGAAAAAGGGGTGGGGGGACGACCGGGGGGCTTCATCCCGAAATATTGGCCCTATGAGCTCTCCCCCAGCGTGGCACAGAGCTGGGCGGGATGAGGTCGTGGGCAGTGGGGACATGGGGATGTGCTGGGAGGGGGGAGCCTGGGGTGCAGCGACCCCAAATAGCAGCACGGGGAGGGGGCTCGGGGGGCTTCACCTTCTGTGGGGCCAAGCTCGAGGGCTCTTGTTTCAATTAATTACTTAATAACTACAGCGAGACCCATTAAAAATGCATCAGTGCCTCCGAGGAGAGAACTTCAGCAGAAACAAAATCCATCACTTTGAGCTCTCTTATTAGGATATTATGGTTTCCCCCCCCCCCCATTTGTCTCCAACACCAGCAAAAAGGTGATTTCTGCCCGCTTGCTTCCCTGGGGGCACACCAGAGGTGCCAAGAGGTGCCAAATGGGACAAGGCCTCAACACAGAGAAAGGAAAACTCATCGTCCCCAGCCCGAGGCGAGGACGGTGGCACCAGTGGGGCTGGTTGGGAACACGGCATCCCCAGATGGGCTCCCCCAGTGCTCTGGGGGCACCCTCACTGGTCATACTGGGAGCTGGTGGGGCTCCTGGGAGCTGGAGCTCACGCTGTTCCTGAAGAGTGTTTGTGGGGGAGGCTGGCTGATAGCAATTAGCAGGGGGTGTGATGATGTGGGCAGCTTTCTGGGGCTGCAGGTTTTTTATTTTGCTTATATTTTCTTCTTTTTACCTGAAAGCTAAAGGCTGAGGCTGGATCTAGGGCTGGTTTCTTTTTGCCTCGGGTGGCCCAACGAGGCCTCCGCAGTGTGGATTGGCCTTTCCAGGCCCAGCCAGGCTGCTGGGGGGGCTGAAAATCATTTTGGGGGCACCTGGAGTGACTGGGGCAGCCCATCAGAGGGGGGTTGTGAGGGGCACCGGGGTGGGGAAGGGTCTCGCTGCCTGTGGGGAGCTGCTGTGCGTGCATCTCTCGGCTCTTCTCTCCAAGCAGAAGGTGGGTGCCGTGTTTTGGGGTGGGGAGAGCCCAGGCTCTGGTTTAACCACGGGCATCCAGGCGCTTTGGTGCGCTTCCTGAAAACTGGCTGTCCCCAGGGGTGAGTTTCCAAGTTTCGCTCTGTTTTCACCACTGTCTTGGGTAATTTCCGAGCCCTTTCTGCCCGTCCTAACAGCCTGGTTTGCAAATCCAGCACTGGGGTCAACGGCAACTGCCCCCATGGGTGGGGTGCTGGAAAACCTGGGTGACCCCACGCTGCCTTACACAGGACTCCAAAACGAAGGAGCTGAAGAAGTTGGGTGAAAGCTCCCGGCTTGCCCAGTGGGTGCAGCCCTCCCTTGCCTTCACATCCCTGCTGCTTTTTCAGAGGTGGCAACGCTGGCGGGGAAGCACGGGGGCGAGCGAAGGAAACCTTCACGGTGCAAAGCCTGAAAATATCGCAGGTCGGGGAGGCGCTGGGGTCCCCACGGGGGTCACCTCCCGCGTGGGAGCCCCGGGGCTCCAGCAGGTTTGCCAGGAGGCTCCCCAGCCCCACGCGTGGTGGCCCCGGCCCGTCGCAGGCTGCGTTAACCTTTCCCAAAATACCGAGGGTGCTGGAGCAGGCGGCTGATTTCCAGACGCTGCAGGCACGTGGGAAGAGGGCTGCGGAGGAGCCTGGCGAGCCGGGGTGGCTTTTGCACTTGATTTGCATCTTGGAGCTCCTCGGGGTGTGGAAGATGGGAACGTCGATGAACCGAAGCAGACACCTCGATATCAGCTCAGGGACACTGGTGTCACTTCCAGAGCGGCGTGCTCCTTCTGGAAGCCAAGATTTCAGAAATGCTCGCCTACAGTGCAGGGTTTGAGGCAAAAAGCTCTAGCTTGGGTCTGAAGCCGCCCCGAAATGTGCATTGCGTGCAGTGTGTGGAGGAGCGAGGCGATCTCTTGGTGTTCCCTGGGTCATGCTGACCCTCTGCAAACGCCCTGCAGAGCATCGCCGCCTGCAGCAGTCCCACGCGGCCTCGGTGACGAGCAGCTAATGAATGAGTGGGGGAGACCCCACGCTGTGACTGTGCGATGGAAAACGTGCCAGGAAAAAGGAAGATGGCTTTAAAATGGCAGTAATAGAAGCTCTTCTTATTCGGGTTGCACCACCCCACCATGCCTGGAGCCCACCGAGCCTTCGCTGCGTGCACTGGAGGAGCCCAGACCCCATTTGGGGACAGGCAAGGGACAGTGTCCAGTGCTCCCCTTGGCACCGAGCATCTTAGCGGGTGTCTGTGCTCCCCGAGCCCAGTTGGCAGCAGGATGCGCCCTTTCCTATCCTCCTGCCTCGCCCTGCGTTTCTGTAATTAAAGCTTTCAGAATGATCTTCCCCTTTATTCCCCCAAATCTTGTCCTTAATTAAAATCCCAATCTGGGCCAGCGGGAAGCAGCTGTTGCCTCTTTGCTGCGTGCTCGTGTGTGTGCGCTGTGAGCCGCTAACCCGGCTGCTGGCCCTGCGGGGACAGGACTGGGGGACAGCACGGGGACCCTGCGAGGAGGCAGGGAACACTGCTGTCAGCTGTCCTGCTTGGCTCCTCTGTCCCCCTGATGGCACAGGACCCCCAGGGAGAGATGAGACACCCCACGGACACCCCACGGAGGTGGTGCTGAGCAGGGATGGCCGTGAGGATCACCCTCGCCTTGCCAGCAGGAGCTGAAATCATCCCAGGTACTGGCCCCCCAAAACTGTCACTGCGGGTTTGCCGAGCTCCTGGCCTGGAGGAGGGCTGAAGGATGCCGGTGGATGAAGATGAAGATGGAAACTGGGGCTGGGAGTGTCCCCTGGGCTCAGAATGTCACCGGGGCTCCTTGATGTGTCCAGACCGGGTCAGCTTTCTCATTCTTCCTTTCATTGATGCTCTCACTTGCTCATTGAGAGGAAGCCAGCTGCAGCACTGCGGGATACCAATCCAGCCCTGGCACCTCGCAGGGGGCTGTGGCAGCCCCACCACCCACTGTCCCCAACCGTCCCCAGCACAGCCCCGGGAAGTGACTTCTCCGCTCCCCCCCTGCCCGGGGCCGGTGCTGCTGCAGCCATCCATCATCAGAGCAATTGGGACACCTCGGGGACAATTAGCGAGCCAGCGGTGTTAACTTCATCAAGCGATATGTCTTTTTTAATGAAATCCATGGAAAAAAAAAAAAAAAAAAAAAAAAAAAAAAAAAAAAAAAGTGCTGACAACAGATGTATTATTTCACCTCCAATTTACCGCTGCATGCATTTTTCATTCATGGAAGCGTCTGATATGCAGATGTATTCAGGGCAGAGCAGGTTCAGCACTTGAGGGATCAATTCTGGTGGCACACCTGGGATAAAAGCACTTGGCTGAGTGCACTGCTGTTCCCAAAGCAAAGCCCAAAGGCTGTGTCCAGGATGGGCTGGAAGGCTGATCATCTTTTCCCAGACCATTGTGGCCGCATCGAGGTGGCTTCTCCAGGAGACCCTCCTTCCCTCTCTGTCTCCCTGGTCACCACCATCACCCCTTGAACCTCAAGGCCAAAGCCAGGTGACCCCAAGTGGTCTGCGTTTGGCCTCCAGATGCCTCTGAAGCTCCTTTCCCCCCGGGTGCTGCGTGTTTCTTGCTGTGCTGGGGGGAACCAAACTCCCGAAGCCAGGTGGAGTTTCAGCTCTGTGCGCCAATGAAAAATATCTGAGGTCTTTTTCCCTCTCATTAGGAATGGAAGAAGGGAGTCTTCTCTCTTCTGGGTACTATGCAACCAGCATCAATTATTTAGGACAGCATCTCTCTGACAAATAATTTTTTTATGTGGGGAGATTAAATCCAACTTTTTAATATAATAACAAAAGCCATCTCTCTCTCACGAGTCATCATATTTCATGCAGAAAAGAGGTCCCAGGCATCCATTTCTGTATTGATCAGCAAATAGGTCCTTGTATAGATTTAGTTCACCTAACCTTGTTTAATTTTGGATTCATTGATTCAATGCAAAGATCTAGATGAAAAGCAAGTGGGCTGTTTCCAGTGCTGGTGATGCTATTTTTAAATAAATCTAGTGCATGCTAAAATAAATATGCAAAGCATCTTATAAGTCCGTGTACGGGTGGGGAAGAGGAGACCAGATGTACTAAAATATTTAATAAACTTTTTCTTGACTTCTCAAACCACGTGTTTGGTTTAGTAAGTGCTGGTGATATTTAACCCAACATAACTTGCTCTGCCCCGCTGCCCGTGCCCAGTGCGAGTGGGTCCACGGGAGCCTGGCGGAGCAGCGGTGACATCGGCGCCACATTGAAATGCAAAGCTCATTAACTGTGTCTGGGATTTTTGGTTTGTTTGTTTCTTTTTTGTTTTCACGTTCGTTACAAGAGCAGGAGATGAAATACCCATCTACAATTCTCTTTCATCTCCAGGCATGTTATTTATTTATTTATTTATTTATTTATTTATTTTCCCTACCGTTGCTCGGATGACAAAGTTTCTCCTTCAGATTTTTATTTGATTTCAGAAGATGAGAAAGAATTAAAAGCATCTCAGGGAAGGCTGGGCTTACGTTACCCTACCCGGGACCCTGCAGAAGGGGAGCATGTGAGCTGCCAGCAATGCCTGGCCCCAAGGGCAGGCGTTCACCCATTTCCATCACCCTTGGGTGACCACGCCACGGAGCTCAGCCCGCTGTCCTGGAGAGCAGCATCCCGCTTGGGTGTATGTGCCTGTGTCCTCAAAACCCTCGCCTTTCGATCCAAGCAAAGCTAATTGAGTTGCAGTTTTGATCACATCTGATGCTGATAATCAGATTCCCTTGGGTGATACAGAGATGGGGCTGGTGGAGGTGGGAGCGAGCTGCGGGCTCACACACCCGTGCTGGTTGGTGCTGCTTGGTCCCTATGAGACACTGGAGAAGCTGCATGGGAACCTGGCTCCATCTTTTGGAGCTGGCCAAATTTAGTGCATGTCTCAATAGGAACTTCACTAAGTGGGCTGGGCTGGTTTTGGTCAAAAAAAGGCCAATTTGCAAAACCCCGATGTGGCTCCATCTTGCTGAAGCCTGATGGGAGCACCCCCGGCACTGTGGCACTCATCAGGTTGGGGGAAAATCAATACTCCTTCACCCTGACCCAGGCTTCTGGACCAGAAAGTGGCGAGCTGAGGATGTTCAGGTGGGCAGGCTTCCAGGCAGCCTCAGTGGTCCCTGCAGCAGATTCCTTCCCATCTGATGATACCCAACCCACAAAAATTTGGGTGATTTTTTTTTTCTTTGCCTTTGATGAAACCAGCACTCAGATCTCTTGTTTCCACTGACTCATCCTTATCAACATTTCATGTGAGGGGCTTGGGAGTAATGTTCAATGCAGTTGACGCTACCCGAAGTCTCAGGAAAGGACTTTAACCAAGTACCCAGCCCCTGAGCATCCAGGTGGTCCCAAAGGACACCCATTTATGTTACCCTTGGGAGCAGTTTGTTAATCGTCATGCTGATATGTGGCAGCCCTGTGTGGTTCCCAGGGAGGCCAGGAGATGCAGTTCTTGAGTGAGGAATACTCAGCTATTCTCTGTGTGAATAATGGAGACTTTGAGGAACAGGGGAATAGCAAAATACAAAGGGAATGGGAGAAAGGAGCTCTCCTTCTGCAGGGCTTGGCGGCCCTGAGGCACTTGCTCCCCTCCCATAGCTTGGCGTGGATCTGGGGTGCCAAGGAGCAGGTCTGTCCGTCCAAAGGGCTGGGCAAACATGAGAGGGAAAGCTCTTCTCCCTTGAATTCATCTGACTTTTTTATTTTATTTTATTTTATTTTATATTTTATTTTATTTTATTTTATTATTTTATTTTATTTTATTTTATTTTATTTTATTTTATTTTATTTTATTTTATTTTATTTTATTTTATTTTATTTTAATCTCACTTTGTATTTAAGATCCTGGACTGAGACTCAGGATTGCTAGTTTCAAAAGCTTTCAGTTACTTTTTTTCTTTTTATTGCTGATTGTTTCCTTTTCCCTTTTACATCTTATTTTCATAACTTACTCCTTGAGAAGTGCCAAAATACTGGAATCACAGAAAGCAAACCAAGAAGCCCTGCTTTTCCATGTGGCTGCAGTCAGGGGATTTCAGGTTGCAGTGGATTTCCACCACAGTGAACGCAATCCGCCCTGCTCTCTGTTTTCCAGTTTCTGACACTAATTGAGGGTGCCATCTCTTCTCTGTGGGTTTGCAGCTGTGGTTTAATACACCTAATCTCCCTGAACGTGCTTGCTTGTGTTAATTACACCAACTCTTGTCAACAGCAATTCTGCCACTTCAGCTTCTTCTTATTTTATTTTATTTTATTTTATTTTATTTTATTTTATTTTATTTTATTTTATTTTATTTTATTTTATTTTATTTTATTTTATATATATATATATAATTTCTTTTTTTTCGAACCATTGCTTTTTCCCAGTCAATTTTTAACACCTGCCTGCTCTGGCTTCAGCCACCTCCTGTGGCAGGACCCAGCTCTGAGCCAGCAGAACAGCCTCAGGGAGGATCCCGCTGCACCCAGGATGTCGTGCGATCGAGGGAGGGTGATCTGATGCTTCCTTCTCAACCTGCAAAGCCACCGTCTTTCCTTGGCCACCCATTGCTACTTCTGACGAGGCAGCAGAGGGTTCCAGACCTGAGTGTTGGCGTTGGTTTGGCCACATGGGGATGAGCAGTGGCTCCCCAGGTCCCCGTGTGGTGGGGTGTGGGTGGAAGTGTCTGGGCCAGGCTCCGGTGGGGCTTGGAGCTGGAGGAGCTTCCTGCCACTGAGCTGCCAGAGGGAGGGACATGCTCGTAAGAAAGGCACATAAAAGAGAAGAGAGAGCCTCCTGCATGGGCCCTGCAAATGAAATGTACTAGCCTGGTGCAGGAGGCGGCCAGAAGCCAGGAGCTCTGAATGCCACAGCCAGAAGGATGGAGGAGAGAGCACTGCCAAGCCAGCGGACTTCAGGCAGGCCGGAGCCGAGGCCGGAGGAAATGTGGGCAGCCTGGGAAGGAAAAGACGAGGCCGAGAATCTGGAGTGCAAGGTGGCAGCTGGAAACAGGAGAACCGAGGGCTCTTTGTGCTGGAGGTGTCGCTGCCCTTGGAGCTGCCTCTGAGGGTCCAAGAGGGGACGGAGCTGGGCCCATCCACTGGTGTGGTTCAGATCACTAATGAGCTAATTAGTTGCTATGGAAATGCAATGTGGGAGAACTTTGGGGAGGAAAAAAAAAATATAGGTAATTTTTATTTGTTTGGGCCTAGTTCCTATAGCAACAGGATAACTTGTCACCGACTACCAGTTGGTTTCCATGGCGTTGGCTGCTAGTTCTGGGTTATTAATGCCTCCGAGCACGAAGCAGAGCGACTTACTGAGCAGGGCTCAGGGCTCGTGGTCGTCCTCCATCACATGCATAGGAGCTTTGAGTTCAGCCAAGCTCTGTCCTCGCCTTTGCCACGAAGTCAGCACGTGCCCAGGAGCTGGGGAGAAGTGCTCCTCGCCAGCAGGTACATCCAGCTGGTTCTGGAAGCATCCAGTAGCTTCCCCCTTGCCTTCATTTCAAGACATCCCGAAATGAATAATCCATCACCTCATAGCTCGCTTCCCTTGCAGCATCACTTGATTTTTAATTGGATTTTTCTCTCGGTTCAGCTTCCAGATGCTTGGCGGTGATGTGCCTTTCTCTGCTAAATTAAAGTCTTTTAGCACCTGGCAGTTTTGCTGGGAAGGGACTTATTGTAATTAAGTCACTTCTCGTCTCTCCCAAATGAAGCAGTTTGTTTGGCAGCAGTCTCGCACTGCCACGTTGCCCCTCTTTGTGTGCCGCCGGACAAAAGGGGTGCAGACCCTGGTGGAGGTGTCATGAGACCTCTCCAGTCCCTTCAGATGCTGAGCCTTGGAGCCAGACCAAACCCCGGGGCTGTTGGTTTGGGAGAGAGGTTGGTTTTATTCTAGTTTTTCATTCCCCCCCACCAGCTTTCTGCAGGTGATAATTACCCGGTAGGAGCTAAAATCTCCATCTCTCTCCCCATTTATCGACCCGTGCTCCACTTTGAAGCATCAGCCACTTCTCTCTGACCAAGTCCTGCAGCCAAGCGATGCTCAGCAGGACTGTGCTCAACCTCCATCGGCTTTGAAGCCGTGTGACAGCAGCTACTGCTTCTTGGTGAAAAAAGAGATTTCGGTCCAGCTTTGAAGGCAAACAGGGTGCTCAGTGTGCAGGTAAACCTTTAAAAACATTTGGCTGAGGGCACCGCGCAGTCGGAAGGGAGGCATGAAGCAAACCAGCCTGCAAAGCCCAGCTACTCCTCACCGGACTTTTTCCCTCAAATCTCTTGGCAAGCCTTGCTCCTGGCCTCGCAGTGCTGCATGCTGTGCTTGCAGCTGCTCCTTTCAGCCCAAATGGCTCGACACGAGGGTTGGACGCAGCACAGCCCAAATGCCTCGACACGAGGGTGTGCAGGAGGCTGGAGGATGAGGTGGGGAGGAAGGTCCTGGGCCACTGCGGTGGGGTTGGGCTGGGAAAGCTGGGGAAGGCAAGTCTTCAAGGTGGAAGGAAGGATCCATGCAAGTGTTTCTGCGTCAACCTTAGTGCCTCTCGAAGGACAGAAAAATCTTGTTAGAAGTCCCTCCGCAGGACCTGTGTTTGTTCCTTCATGCGTCTGTTTCCAGCAGTGGTACCCATGGGGAGGGAGCCTGGGGGAATGCTGTATTTAGGCAAGTGGCGATGGTGGATTTAGCACTGAGACAGGCTGCTGGGTGGAGAGGGGCACTGGGATGAAGGGGACACATCAAGCACACCAAGAACCCAGCTCCAAGGCAGTGATCCAGGTTGGTAATCTGGGACGGGGGCACAGGACCCTCCTGCCCCTCTCAGCATCTCAGCTTTCGATAACAGCTACGCTCAGCAGTCACCTCCGAGATGCAGCCCACGACTCACGGGCCTCCTGTCCACAGCAGCACTCCGGGGTGACCCACAGCTCCTGAGGAGCGTTTCAGCCCGACCCCGTTGAATTCAGCAGACAGCACTGTGTCCGTGCAGGCGAGAGGACTCCGCTTGTAGGCCGTGATCTGGCTGGCGTCCTGCAAAGACAGGCAGCAGATGGTGCTTTGGGCCCAGCCTCACCTGGTTCTCCTCCTTCCCTTCCTTCGCTCGTGGCTGGCAAGAAACGCTTCCTGGCTCGGTTTGAGCTGCAGATCTCCCAGCTATGGTTTGGCTGCTCCTGTGCTATTAGAGCTCCTTGCAAAACCAGCGTTTCCCCCTGCACTGCTTTGCTCCGAGCGTCTGGCCCCGTTGTGGCAGAGGAGGGGAAAGGACGACATGTCCCTCGACACAAGGAGCGGCTGGGTGCTGAGGGCTCTGCAGTGACGGGGAAGGAACTCCTGGAACTGCTGGTGGCCTGGCTGAAGCCCTGTGGCGAGCACCGGCCATACCGCCCAGCTCGGCGGTGAGGGTGGCGGCAGGAGGAAGCAGTGTCTGGTTTTATGACACACACACGCACGGACGTGTCTTTAGCCTGAGTAACCTTCTCCTAACCAGAGAGAGGAGCCTTGTGCTGCGCCCCAGGCTCTCTGGGGAGGCTGGTGGGAGAGCTGCAGGGAACTTGGTGTGGGTGCTGGCACCCCAAAACGCCTCGGCTGCGTCCATCACCCAGCTGTGACGGCCTCCGTCCGCTCCTGGCCACCGCCAGCCTTGCCTTGCCGGGAGCATGTCTGTCCGGGTGAGCACGGCGAGGTGTTTCCTGTGGGGCCACTAACCAGCGGTTGGGCGAGCGTTGCTGGCTCGAGTGCAGGTTTTCCCACTTCCCCAGCCCTTTCCCCGCTCTCGATCCATCCACGGGAGCACGTCTTGGGCGAGCTGCTCCTTGCCCAGCTCCTCGACCTCACCCACGGGAGGAACGGGCGCACGGTGTCCCAGTACAGTGAGGGCTGGCTCCGAGAGGTGAGACCTTTGAGATTTTTTGGCTCCTTGGCTCCAGGAGCTGTCTGTGGAAGAAAAGACGGAGCCCAGTGAGCGTGAGTCCACGTGGGTGAGTCCGGGTGGGATGGGTGGGCTCCCTGCCTGCCAGGAGGGGGCATTTGGACGTGCCAAGGGGTGGTCACCAGCCTGGAGCATCCTGATGGGATCTGGAAGGGTTGGGAGGAATTTTTTCTCCAGGGCTGGGCTCCTCATCTGCCCCCGGTGGGGAAGGAGGCATGGATGTGGTGGCCTGGGGGTTGTCCTGGTGTCTGTAGGGACTCAGGGTGGTTTCCTGGTCTACCTTGGGTTGCAGCAACATGCTCCAGAGCCTGAGCAGGGATTTTATTCCTGGCTGGCCAACAGGACACCTGCTTTTGGGGGGATCATTTTTACAAAAGCTGCCCGTTCCCGGGGCAGTTCACAGTGTGCAGGGTTATCTCTGATGGGACGCCCTGGGCTTTCAGTGGCCAGCAGGGATTTTTGCTCCATGTGTGGGCAAGCCACTTTGCGTCTCCTCTAACCTGCAGGGCAGGTTGTCCCGGGGCCGGTGGCTCTCTGCGGATCCCAGCCCCTGCGTCAATGCCACCGAGGTGCTCGCGGTGTCGGGGAGCCCAGGTGGAGGGGCGCTGCTGCAGGGATCCGGGCCGTGTCCCGTCTCCAGGACACCCCCGCTCCGTGGCCCTTCTCCATCCTGTTTAAACTTTCATGACCAAATCAGCTTCTGCAGCAGAGCAAACATCCTCCTGTAAATAAACCGCACAGATGGGGCTTTATTTGAACAAGCTGATGCGTGCTGTGCAGCGGGGTGCTGGGGTGGGCGCACCTCGCCCAGCCCTGCCGGGGGCTCGCCCCATGCCCAGGGGGCACCTGGCACCCCCAGATCTCCCAGCCCATGCCTGGGGCCAGGGAAGTCCACGGATTTGGCTCTGATGTGGGAAAATGGGCCTGGAGGTGGTGGCAGCCCCGCTGGAGCTGGGGAAGTGGGGAGGTTCCTACTCTTCCCCAGGGTTTCTCGCCTCCACGATCAGAGCAGCCAGGTTTGAAAACGGAAGGTGGTAAATGCTGCCGGAGGTCTCACCTGGAAAATGTCAAAGCAAACAGGTGCCTGCGCTACCTGAGAAAACCCCCAGTGCTTCTTTTGGAAGCACTGAAATGCTTCAACACACTTGATTTTTTTTTCCTTTCCCCCACTTTAATTATTTGTTTACTTTGCACTGAATTTGCACAGAGTTCCCTTTGCCCTCATTTTTCAGCCAGATCACTGTTAGCTGAGGTTTCTCGTGGCTCTGGGCTCAGCCTTGGGCTGCAGGGACTCGCAGCATCCCGGGGCTGTGTCTGAGCTAATTCCCCTCCCTGCTCCCTGGTGCGGGTCTGGCCGAGCCCACCCAGGGCATCATCTCCCCTGCCACGTGTGCTGCTGCGGGTGACAAATGCCACGGAGCCGAGCAGCTCCGTGCTGATAAATCACAACAGAGCTTATCAGCTGCAAACCTCAGACACTTTTCCATCCACCTGGAAGCCAGCCCTGAACCTGAGCTGCCCTCAGCCCTTGCCTTGGTTCTGCTTTGCTGCCGGCAGCTTTATTATTATCTTATTTTTAATAGAGCATTTCGAGACTGCAGCGAGTGACAGGAGAGTGATTTGTGATGTGTCAGGTTTCCTGCCCTTTCTCTTACAGCCCTGGCTTACAAAAATATGCTCCCACTGGGATTGCTTTGGTTCCATCTCTGTTGGCCCGTGCAAATTCCTCTTCATTATTTGTCCTGAGGATGTGCCTGGAGGGCTCGGGAGGGCTTCTGCCTCCTGGTGCCCTCATGGGAAGGCTGTGTCCATTCCAGGAGATGAAGGGAAGTGCTTTGGGCACGCAGGCAGGCGGTGGCACCTCTGGAGGTGAGACCCTGGCCATGGTGCAGTCTGGTCTTGCACAGCCTCATCTCTTCCATGCCCTGTACCTCGAGGTTTTGACCCTGACACCTTTATAAACCCCTGCTCAGTAGGGAATTGGTCAGCACATGGGCATGAAGCTGCTTTTGGTGGTGGTCAGCTCAGGGCCATGGGCACCAGGAGCCCCCCAAAGCCCTCGCAGGGTGGCTGGGGCTTTTCTGCAGCACTGAGATCCTGGTGACAGCAAGTGAGCAATTAGCTGAGGCTGATGAATGCATCTGAGGGAAGACTTTGCTCATGGAAATGAGCACAGCTCGTACCTGCTGTTCCCCGCCACCCGGCCGTGCCGCGCTCTGCCTTCCTGCAGCTTCTCCCCTCTTCCAGAGATCTTGGAGTGCTGCACAGCCAGCACCAAATTAAGCTGTTAACGGGGAATCAAGGAGGTCTCTGCTTCCCAGATGGGGAACCAGGAGCGCAGGACACAACGAAGCTGTTCAGCCCCATGCAAAACCTCCGTGGTGGAGCCGAGCACCAGCCTGCAGCGGGGCTGCAAATCCTCCTCCTATTCTCTGCTTTATTGAAGAGCACCGGGGGATTTTTAGTGGCCGTGTTTAGATTACTCATTCATTTTCCTCTCCTTAGTCCCTCTCCACCTTGGCAGAGTGCATCTCCTTTATTAGCTCTATACTTGCAGTGCGGTGACAAAGCTGCTAGCAGATCCTTTTGCCCTGCAGGCCACCCTCTTAAAAACCAAGTGAAGCATCCTTAGCTCGTGTGAGTGGATGCAACCACATTTCCTAGTGGTAAAGGTGCCAGTTCTTCCCCTGGAGAGCACTTGTAGCACATAGACTGCAGCTCTTAGGGTTACAGCACAGACCTTGCTGGGAGCTGAGTGTTTTAGGACCTTCAGGAGGACAGAAGTGATGGAGAGGTGCTGCTCAGGGTGAGCCTGTGCACGACCATCCCGGCCAGGCTGACGTGCTGACTGCTGGCTGCAGCCCTGCGCTGCGCTGGAGGCTGGACGGCGGAGCTGGACGGAGCCCAGTGCTTTCAGCAGAGAGAGAAAATTGCCTGGCAGAGGAAGCAGCGAGAAGTAAAGCGCTTGTTGCTCAGGCAGGAAATTGCCATCTCCCCCTGAGCCTGCGTCTCCAGTAGAGGCTGCGGGCACAGGGGCAGCCGAACACTCGGCCGGGGCTACGCAGCCCACAGTGCCTGACGGAGCCCGAGGAACCACAGCTCAAAAAAAAAAAAAAAAAATAGGGAAATTCAAGTCCTGGCCATTGCCACCCATAAAAGCACCATGCCATGGTGCTCGCGGTGGGGCAGCATCCGTCCTCCCTTGCTGGCAGGTACCAGGCATACACATTTTAGGTGGCTGAGCTTCTTGCTTCTGCAACGGCAATGCTTGGATTTGGGGCTGATCCTGGCCTGGCAAAGCTCTGCTAATGCAGCTCCTCTGGATCAGAGCCAGCAGAGCTGTGGGTGGAATTTCACCTTTCTCCATAGAGGGAGATGCTCCGAGACTTGGATGCGCGCAGGCAGCAGCTCTCTTCTGCTTAGAAATTGCTTTGGTTCCCCAAGCCAAGCGGCAGTGGGAACTGCTTGCCCAGCAGAAGCTGCTGGTGGGGGCAGCCTGTGGGCCATCCTGAGGGCCTAGAGCCACTTGGCTTCTGTTAGCCCCTTCCTTCTCCCTCTCTCTGCAGAATAAGGGGGTCTGGGACCAATGTTTGTGAGTTGGAAGGGGTCTGGAGAGGCTGGTTTCCAGGTCTTAGGTGATGAAAGACGTAGAAATGCCAAAAAGTATGATGGATGGAGCAAATCCAAGTGGACAGGCTCATGGGCTGTGGCACAGCAGGGGTGGCTGCATTCCCAGGGGTGGGGATGGGCTGGGGGGAGGCTGCCTCGTGGTTACTCCATCCCTCGAGGAAACTGGGGCCCCAAACCAGCTTTCACCCCCTGATTAATCAGAAGGAGAAAATAATAAAAGCACAGCGTCCCATCAGATATAATTAACAGAAAAAAAAAAGAAGAGATTTTTCAAAGTTTGGGTCCTGAGAAGGGATGTTTTATTCATGGCCCGGCAGGGAAGTGCTCGCGATGCCATTAATTACGGGAGCTGCCGGGTGCTGCGCCTGCTCCCACAAGCTCAGCTCGGCTTTGTCATCCTGACACCCGGGACTGGGAACAGGGACAGCAGGGAGAAGCATGGGGCCAGGACGTCCCCTGAGCTCCCAGCATTGTGCGGGATGAGGGTGGCTGCAGCTCCCCTGGGCTCTGTGCGGCCCCAGGAGCAGCGCGTGGCTCCGAGTGTTTGCTGTGCTAGGAAATGTCCCCAGTAACTTTCCAGGGAGGTAATAAAATATCTGGTATTGAGCAAACAAGAACAGGTGCAGGGACAACATGACAGGGGAGAGGGACCTGGGAACGGTCCCCAAGGGAGGCGGCAAGGAACAGCCCAAATGCACAGCTGGGAAGCCACATTTATAATGCTGCCATGAAAGAAACTTCTCCAAAAAAAAAAAAATATATATATATATATTATTATTTTTTTGTAAGATGAAAGCGGTGAAACAAGGCTGGGAAGTGGGACAAGCACCTGGGCTGGAAGTAGAGGTGACGGTGGCATCGTTAGCTCAGCTCCAGCGCTGCACCCAGGGGTGCTGGTGCGCTCCCAGGCCAGGCACCCGGCGGGTGGCACTGCAAGGAGAAAGGCCTCCTTTGTGCCTGCGGTGCCTGATGCTTTGAAAGGGCAGACGTAGCCTCCAAGGAGCAAAAAAAATAATGAGGGAAGCATCCGCTGGCTGCCCAGCAAGGAGGGACGGTGCCCAGGAGCGTTGGGTAGCAGCAGCCCGCGGTGCTCAGCGGTGTCCTGGGCACCCGGTGGACTCCCTGCAATTTGGGGAGCTGGATGCAACCCTGGGGCCAGCAGGCTGCATTAACGCCTCCCTTTTAATCAAAGTAATGCTCCCTTGCGCCTCGGCCCAGGCGGTGTCGGGCTGGGGGGGGAAGATTAATCGCCGAGCCGCCGTGCTCCAAAACCCGACCGCAGCGACAGGCTCTGCTCAGACAGCCCCGCCGCCCGCCTGCCCTCGGCGCTCCATTTTCCCTGGAGATGCAGCAACCAAAGGGAATTCAAACTGCAGCGCTGAAAATCCCAACTTTTCCATGGGGTTTCAGTGTAGGGCTTAGGAGGGTTCGAGCTGCAAGGGTGCAGCAGGGAGAGCTGGTGGGGGCTGCGTCCCTTTGTGGGGTTTTGCTCTGCTGCGGCCGCATCCTGCCACGGCTCTGCTGGCTCAGCCCCGGGCAGGAGGTGGCAGGAGGCTGGTGATGAGGTGATGAGGGCTCCACCAAGCCCCAAGCCTCAACTGCACCGTGGAGCCCGCCCTGGCTGCTGCAGGAGCATTTCCTAAGGAGCCAAGAGCAATAATAGGTCTAAAGGGTTTTATCCGGGGGATCCCATCCTGCATGCAACAACCTCCCATCCCCTAAAGCGCAAAGAAACCCAAACGCCGTCAGGGAAGCAGCATCAGCTACCCAGGGGGGATGCAATTAGCTTAATTACTGAGAGTACTTGTGGGAAGATGGTGAGCTCTGCCCGGCTGAGCCTAATGAGAGCAGAAGCACCCAGCTCCCCAGCCTGTTGGGCTGGTGGCTTATAAATAGGAGGAACAAGGGGGTAAGAGGGATGTTGGGGGAGGGCTGTGAGGGGCAGAGCTGGCCTGTGGCTCCTTATGGGGTGAGTTGTGCCCCTCGGGGGCTGTGGGGGGGTCCCAATGCGGTGCTGCGGAGGAGGCGGCGTGGGACAGTCTGTCACTGCAGCGGGGCTGGGCTGGCTCCCAGGCATGCCAGCTCCATCTGCTCGCACAGCAGAGCCCTCCTGTTCGGCCTCCGAGTCCAGCAAAGGTAGCTCGTAACCCTTGCTCAGGGCTGGCTCTGTGCGAAGCCACGTGCTCTACGGAAAACCACTCTCCCTGGGGAGAAATCCTCCGGTGTTATCGAGATAGCTGCTATTGAGACAAAATCCCAATGAAAGGTATGGGATGGGTGCTCCTGGAAAGCAGGTCTGAGGAGCTCTGCGAAGGCAGGGTTTGTGGGGAGGAAAGGGTTTGTCTGTGGGGGGCAGGTGGGCAGGGACCTGCACTGTGCTGCCTGTGCTGTGCTGGGCTAATTAGCAGCACCGCTCCCTGAGCCTTCTGCTTTGCTCCAAACGTGTCAGCCCTGAAACTTTAATGCCTCTACACTGCTGCTTCAATTATTAACCACCGTGGTAATGGAGAAGCCAGGCTGGGCTCAGGCTCTGTGCATGGCTCTGGGGGCACACAGGAGGCAGCAGCGCAGCTCTGAGCATCGTAGGGCTGCTCGCTGCAGCTCAGACACTGCTTGGCCCCCAGCCTGCTTTGGCTGCCTCCTCGGTGCTTTGGGGAATTTCCTCCAGCTTGTTCCTGCTCTGCAGGGACCGAGCAGCGTCCCGGTATCTCTTGCTCTCTGCCTGTGCTGTGTTTTCCTTGTTAAATTTGCTGGAAGGGATTGATGCTCTCAGGGGGCTGATGGAGATGTCTGAACCCTCCGAATTAACATTTGCGATGTTGTCTGCAATCCAGGGAACATCTGTGGCTTTTCCAGGGTCCTGTCCCTATGGTACAAACGGTGCCCAGTGGGGCCAGCAGAGAAGTGTGTGCTGGGTGCAGGGATGGGGCTCGTCCCCTGCCACCAGTAGTACCCCATCGTGCTGGGGAAGAGCCTCCCTCTAGCTACAAAATGTTTGCCAAAAATGTAAAACTCCTGTGCTAACAGGCTAATGAATTAATTACAGCTCATTAGCAGAATTACAATCCCATTAGTACCTCTGGATGATGGCTGGGAGGGGGAGGCTGATCCTGAGAGGATGTGGGCTGCTGAGCAGCAGCGTTTGCACAGCAGAACCTGGGGTGCTGCGGGGCTGGCTCCCAGAAATGGGGTCCTGCTCTGGCAGCCCCTCCTGGGAACCCCTAAATGATGGCCCTTAGCATCAATTTCCACATATGGTTTCCTGGAAGCAGTCTTCCCAGAACAGAAGCACTGACGTTTCCCAGCACACCAGGGAATTTGCTTAGGTCCCTTCTTGGAGCAGGTTCACAAAAATCCCCTGTAGGTGTGGACGGACAAAGGGAATGGGCTGAGCCCACGCAGGGCAGGTCCTGGTGTCTTTGCTCTTTGCTCTCTCTGGGAGCAGAGGCTGCCTTCTGCCCCACTTCTCCCCTCAATCTTATTAGCACTTCCTTTATTCTCTGTTCTCATTGCTGTCACTCATTTCTTTGATCCTTTTAATTTATTATTTTTATTTCAAAGATTTTTTTTTTTTTTAAAAGGCTCTGCCGGCAAGGTGAGGTGAGCGTGGACCTGGCTGATTAAATATAGCAGGGAGATGTGCTGATCAAAGCACGCCAGCCTCGGGGTGCATCGCTCATCCTCCGCACCCTTGGTCCCTTTCCCACCTCCTCTTTCCCCTGCACCCATCTCTGATGGGAACTGGGGGAGTGCAGGGCCCTGCCACCCGCCCAGATAAACAGCTCAAGACCTTAAGCCCCGGCTGGAACAAACACCAAATCTTCCTTAATTTCTGTTCCCCGATCCTGATGCTTAGGATCCGGGTGCTTCTGTAATGCAGCAACACACCTCATGAATAAAGATTAAGTTGATTAAAAAGGAAAACCCAGAGCATGGCAGAATAAAAGTGATTTGCAGAGATTAGATGCTCTGGCACATCAGGAGTTCCCTGAAGGGCTGAGCTAACATGTTCAAGCATTTAAGCCCTCTTCCCTGTTTTGTAACTAATGGCTTTGGGTCGGGATGACTAACTCTCTGAAGTGATAACCGTCCCCACGAGGCAGAGGTGAGCCTTCATTTGCTGAAGAGCTAGACTGGTCCAGGAGGCCTGCATGCCCTGCTAAAACCAGCTCTGAGGTCTCCGCAGGTCCTGGTGCTCCCTATTGCAGCAGCCAAGTGTGGGGGTACAAGCCTTGCACCCCAGCAGGCACAGCCTCTTCCATCCTCCTGCATCCAGGGCGTCCCTTGCTATCAGGTGCCCAAACAGCAGATTTCCATGAATCAGGCTAGGAGGAGAAAAATCAATGTTTTTCTTCCTGTTTGCAAATGTGAGGCTGGACATGAGGCTCCTCCAAATGCTGCTCCAGCCATCAGACCTTTGCAAAAAAGCCCAGGTACATCCTTCCCTAACAACTGGAGAAAAAGGAGGAACAAAAATCCAAACATTTCTTCTGTCCCCAGGGATCTTCTTCCCAGGAGAGCCCTGAGGCTGCTGGCTCCTTGTTGCACCCCCGGGGTGATTGCTCCAGCCTGTGCTGGTAAAAGGACATGGAAAATTATTTAACGAAGCGGTGGGGAGAGGAATGTGTGTGCAAAACCTAGCAAATCCTTTGGCTGGGATTTACAGGGGTAGATACGAGGGCAGAAAGCAGCCTGCTTCATTTTCAGTGACGCAACCTCTGTCTTCATCAGAATTTATTATATGCTATCTGCTCGGCAGAAACATCTCTTTTCTGGGCAAGGACCGTGTCTTGTTAAGCCCTGTTTGAACGAACAAGGCCATCCCTGTACCCGGGAGATTATAAAGTAATTGGCCTTTTAATTCTGGCCTGACGCGATGCTCTCCGTGCCGCAGTTTTTCCTCCGGTTTCGTTCCTCTCTGGAGATGCCGTCACCGAGCCAGCCGGGGGAAGCCAGCCCCGAGTCTGTGCGTGTCCACGTGGGGACCTCTGAGTGTCCCAAAACGTGGGGACAGCCACCCCAGGGAGGGCGTGCCGGGAGCAGAGCATCCTCGGCTCTGTCGGAAGGAGGCAGCTGCAGAGCAGGAAGCTGGCGGTGGCAGGGGGGAAGGCAGCAAATTGAGCTAATTTTAAGATTTCCATGATAGATTTCCGAATTGGATTACGTGGCTCGGTTGCTGGCGATGGCAGGGTCTGGAGCCGGTGATTCGAGGCCCCCTCTTCCCTCCTGCCTGTCCCTGCGTGACCCGGGGAGCCTCGGCTCCCGCTGTAGTATTTTTCTGTGCGAGCCAAATTCCATCACGGGTAATTACGCTCCCGTCTCCTCAAATTCCCCGGGAGGCAGCGATGCAATTCACCGCTCCTCTCCCCGCCGAGGCAGGCTCCGGTGCTGCAGCCCGGAGGTGGCCGCATTGCAGGCGCCCGAGCCCCGGCGATGCTCGCGCCGCTTCGCTCAGCGTTGCAACGTGAAACAAGTGCTCTGCTCCGAGTTCCTGGCTGCTGACGGGAGTGGGGAGGTCTGGAGGGTGTGCTCGGACCCGGCACGCTGTCTGCGTGCATCGGGGTGGCTGTGCTCGGGTGCTGGGGGATGCAGCTGTTTCGGGAAGGAGGCAAAAGCCGTGAATCCGACCCGAAATGCAGCTGGCAGAGCAGCGGCTCCCCCCGCTCCTCCCTGCAGTTACAACCATTCATCCTGAGCGCCTGTAGCCAGTGCTGTGTTTTGGCAGAAATTACCAGCCCATCAATCCAGGCAGCTATTTCTTATCCCCCCCGCAGCTTCGGCGGGGAAGAAGTACGAAGCAATGCAAATATTGAAAGGCTGCACGTGGGGGATTAGTGACTTGGCAATGAAAATATTTGACCTACTTCTTGGTGAGCACCGGCAAGGTCAGACGGGGCTGTGTTTCTTCCCCAACTTCTGCCCAGAGGAATTTTGGTGTCATGGTTATTTCTTTTTGAATGCGCTGCTTGTTTCCTATGGAGTAGGAAGGGAAAGGCTCGGGGACTGGAGCTGTGGGGCTGTGTGAGGGCTGGGCCCCCATCCGTAATTTTTGGGGTGCTGGGATGCTCAGGTGGGCGATCTCATCTGCAGCACAAACACCCCTGAATATTTGCAGGACTCTCCCTGCAAACACAGAAGGGAACAAGCAACTCCTTTTGTTCTGAGCAGAGATTGTACGTGCTGAGAATCCTCGTCTGAACAAACGAACGGGTTTTTCTTCCAACAAACATCACTGATCTCTCTTTTTCTTTTTTTTTTTTTTTTTTTTTTTTTCCCCTCTCCTTTTCACGTGTTGTTCGCTCTGTTCTACAAACAATGTTCTTTTAAGCCCGGGCAGAAAACTGTCTTCAGAGCATGATGCAATGGCAGAGAGCAGCGATGTCTGCCTGGCAATGAGATTAAGCGGAAGTCATTTATAAAGGTCTTCTCATCCCAAAGCAGGGGGGGTGGTAGAACAAAACCAAGAAAAAAAACAACCACCCACAACCCAGAGCACTGTTTGGTTTGGATGGCTGGGCGTGCAGCTGGGGTTACAGGGACAGCAGTCCAAGAGCTCATGGACACCCCAGCCCCAGATCTGCTTGCACAAAGCCTCCTTGGTTTCCAGCAGCAGCAGCGAGTGGCTTTTGGTGCTGGAGAATAATTTCAGATTCGCTCCCCTGGGCCACAAGGTGCTGGTGGTTTCCCCAAAACCTGCTCCTGTAGCTTGTGTCCCCCCCATGTCCTAAAAGGACATTTGTAGCAAACTGGGCTTTAGTTTGTGTTGTGTCTGGGTCTTGGAGCTCTGGCTGTGGTTCCTGCTCTCAGACAAGTGTCTCTTCTGGGCAGGGCTGCTAAAATATCAGTCTGATGGGAAACCTGATTTTGGGGGGATTTGGGGCTGCTGCCTCCTGAGGCAGAGGGAGGGAGGCTGTTGGCATCCTCTAGGTAAGTGCGGAAGCAGCTGCAGCCCCTGTTCCTGGGCAGGGCTGTGCCCTGCATCCATGATTTTGGTGATCCTGAAGGTCTTTTCCACCCTAAATGATTTTATGATTATGTAAAATCCACCCAGCTGGGCAGGCAGGGGGCTGCTGCACCCCAAAATCCCTTACCCTGCCACCAGGCTCCAGGGAGCTGTCTCAGGGAGGTGAAGCCCAGGCCATCCTCGTTCGTCCCAGTGCTCAAACTGGAGCCCAAGAACCTGGCGCGAGTCTCTCCTGAGCAGAGATCACAGCTCCTGACAAAGACCTGACCCTAAAGTTTCACCCGTCAGATCCAGCAGCACGAGTGTTTGCCAGGACTCGAGTAGCAGCTTGACCCAAAAGGAATGATGCTGGACTTTGGCAGAGGAGCTGTTTGCAAAGAGAAGCCAACAGGCTCCCCAAAACCCCAGGCTCTCTCATCCAGGATGGATGGAAAATCGCTTGCCCAGCTCCTCTATTTTGAGGGGCTCCCCCATCACTTCTGCTGCTTTCCAGTGGGACGAAGTTTCCCAAAAGGCTGCAGAGAGGTATCGCAGGTCACTGCTGCAGACTTACCTTCATAAAGTTCATCGCTGCTCTGCATTTTTGCTGTCTGCTTGGCTCCTGCTGGGCTGCCCTTGCCTCCCCAGGCGTGCTCCAGGTGGGTTTTGATAGCTCACTTTTATCGAGTTTCGCTGGCCTTGGAGTCCAACAGCAAGCATCTCCTGCGGAGACAGAAATGTCTTCAGGGCTACCAGCTTGCCAGCCAGCAGGGAGCGGGGAATTGCTGAGTTTGGGTAAATTTTTCATTACGGAGAAAACAAATTCTACAGGTTCTTCCCAGGGTAATGCACAACTTCCAAACACCCAGCAGACACAACAGCCTGGCTGAAAAGAAAAAGCACAATTTCTCATTCAACGTTTTCCAGCGCCCGCTCCCTGGTTTTCTTTAGAAAATGAACTTCTGGTTAAACCTATTCAATCTCACAAAGCATTTCAGTTTTGACAGGAGTGCATATTTTGGAGGAACGTAGTTCCATCAGAGTTTCTCCAGCTAACTCTAATCCCAAATGCCTTGCTGTGACTAAACCTCATTTCTATGTTAAGTACCTTAGCTTGCCTGTAAGGGCCAGGTAAAAACTCAATCAGTCAAGTAGCCTCCCTGCAGCTGTCTTGTTAAGCGTTGGGTTTTTAAAATGTTTTTTTTCCTCTTTTCTTTAATGGAGCAGAGGTGGAAGATCCCTGGGGAGAGGCACAGTTTGCTCCCTGACAAACAAACCCATGCTTTTGCACTTACCGTGGGGGAGAGAGGGAAGCACTGTAGGGAACTGCCACTTCTTGCAAGGATGCTCGGGGCACCTGGGTCCCTGCGGGTCAGGCTCCAGGAAACCCTTTGCTGCTTTCTCTTTCATCATCCAACATCCAAAATGGAGGAAAAAAGAGGGAAAAAGCCCAGTTTTGGTGAAGCACCTTTGCTGAGAAGTGTGGAGTGCTGGCGTGGTGGCAGCCCCAGTGTGCTGGCTGCAGTCCTTGGAGAGGAACATGCTTTCTTTTCTCCTCTTGTGTGTGCATCAATATACCTGCTGGCAGCCAAATTACCAGCCCAGTGGGGCTGAATTTGAGGCACAGGCTGCTGTAGCAGAGGCACAGCTCTTTTTCTTCTCCCAGGGAGCTTGACTGTACTTCTCCAAGCACTGCACCTCCTCTTGGAGCTCCTTGCTTTGAACTCTTGCTGTCCCTATGCATGTGCCACCCATGCGGTGCAGGAGGGCACGGCCTGATCCTTCCAGGAGGGAAGGATGTCATGGGAAGAGGGGGAGAGCCTTCTTCCATCCCTTTATGAGCCCCCTGCCCTTGGTTTTTGGGGCTGCTCTGCCCCTTTGGCCATGACTGCAGCTTGGAGTTGGTGTTTGCTGGCAGCTGCGGGCGCTCAGCACTGGTGCTGTTCCCAAATTCACGTCGTGTTGGAAAAAAGAGTGCGTGATTGTGCAAAATGGGGGAGGGAAACAAATGAGGAGATCATGGTGCTTCACTTTGACTTTGGAAATAAAATATTTTGTTTCAAGAACGGCCAGAATGCCCCGTGTGGGGAGTTTTTATTTTTTAATAAAACTGGGAGCTGGCCTGCAGCACGGAGCGGGATCCAAAACTTCCCAGGTGGGGAGAGCTGAGCGCTGGCAGAGGTCTCACGACCCCGTGTGATGTCTCCATCACAGCCAGCGCCTAAGGTCCTGCCAGAAAAGCTGTGCTTGGGCTTGTTTTGGAGAGGTGCTGGGCTCTGCAGGCTCTGTCTCCAGCTGCTCACCCAGCCATCAAGTCCTGGAGGGCAAATAACCGGGAGGTGGAGGTGACTTGTTGTCTTCTGTCCTTTCTGTCCACTGGGGGTGGATGGCATTTCTTCATACGCCAGGGTTTCTCCTGCAGCCTCCTCCAGCAAAGCAGCAGATTTGGGTCCCCGAGAGGTCCTGTGGCCATGTAGAGGGTCCCTGCTGGGGACAGCGTCATTCCTGCCTGGCCCCTTGTGCCTCCACGCAGGACATCGCTGTGGCTGAGCTGGCTCTGACCCCCGGTCAGCGATAGTTATATAAAATACTTACTGTGTGCCCCAAGACCGCGTTGGGTGGAAGCCAACGTACTGATTAGGTGACGTCTGCCCAGGACGGGGTGGATTTTGTCCTCGCAGCAGCTGGTGGTCCCCAAGCTGCTGCCCAGAGGCTGTTTACGTAAGGAACCGGCTGCAGAGAGCTCTTTGGGGGGTATTCTGGGGGGCTGTTTTTTGGCTGCCTCGCCCCTGGGGTGCCCATCTCCTTGTGATGAGCATCCACTGGTCATCACAGCTCTTTCCTCTTCCCTGTGTTAAAATAATCAGCCTCGTGGGCAAGTGAAAGGAAGCTGAGCACTGGTGGTGGAGCACGGAGAGCAGCAAGGGGACGGGGGGCTTCACCCCACTGCTCCAAGCAACTCCTTTGGAAGCATCCCATGGCACAGAGGCAAAGCCCGGCTTATCCACGCTGGTCCAGGGCATGAGCTAGCACCGGGCTTATGCACGAGGTCTGGGAAATCACAGCTGCTGCCCCAAATCCTCCCCCCCAAACACGGCAGGTCACGATAGCAGCAGCAAAGCTTCTTGCCTCCTGCTTCGTCCTATATTTGCTGGGCAGGATCCCAGCAGGACACGGTCCCAGGGCAGATCTCGGGGTGGTGACATGCTGAGGGTGGTTGGTTTTCCCACACTGGCTCTTTTCCTGCTCCCCAGCTGCAGGCAGGGTCTCCTTGATCATTTGTCCCACCAACATGGCCTGGGCCTCTCCGCAGGGACCCAGCTGGAATGAGCTCCGCTGGGTGAGATGAGGCTGAGTACAAGGGAAAAATTCCTGGTGCTGAGATGTGTTGGAGCATCCCGAGGGCTGCAGTGCTATCCCAGCTGCACGACCCCATGGCAGACGTGGGGATGTAGAGGGGGAGACCCCGGTGCCTGAGTTTGCAGAGAGCCTGAGCCCGCGGCACGGGGCCAGCCCCCGGGGGGACGCCAGCGCTTGCATGCGGTGACAATGCTGCTAACGTCGGCGTTGCAGCTGGGGACAAATCCAGCTGGACGGAGCAATCCTTTATTAGCAAAATCTGCAGAGTTTCACTGGCTGCAAGCAACCCCGTTTGGTGGCTGGCAGGAAGGCCAACGTCTTGTTCCCTGTGCTGGATGTTTTGGGGGAGGGATGTCTCCTCTGCTCCGTGGCTCCTCATGGGGCAGGGCACTGATGACAGCCCCTGGCGGACTGTTCCTCGGGCAGGATGTGGCCCTTGGCTCTGCCACGCCAACCCAGAGCAGAAGGCCCAGCTCCCCCATCCTGTCTGGGGCCACATCCTGCACATGGGGGCTGCACCAAGCACCGCAGGGCTGCCTATGGAGCATCAGGGCATGTCAACAGCGTGGTAACGGCTGTATTTAATTCGGGTAGGTGACTCCTCTCGTGCATCCAGACTGCCTGAGCAGAGCCAGCACCTGTAAGGATGGGGATGGTGTTGGAAAGCTGCTTTGGGCCATCAGACTGCCAGCCAGAGCCCCAAAATGGCCCTTCTAGGAGCAGCACCCCACTGTGGGGACATCCCACAGCCCCACGGTGTGCTGGCACGGGGTGACCAGGAGGAGTCTCAGCCCAGCTCTGGGATGGATCTGGCATCCAGGGGCCTCGGGTCCCCTTCAGCTTGTGCCTGGGAGCCCCCCAGCCCTGGCCGCTGCCCTGTGACCCCGTGCCACGGGCAGGACGGGTGACTTAGCATGTTTCTCGGGCCCCGCTACCCCCTCCCAGCCTCTTCCTCCAGGAGCCCTGACACTAATGCGGTGCAAGCGCGGGATTTATGGGCGGCAGCCCTCCAACCGGCCCATCCGTCTTGATTAAATTAGCCCTAATGGCTCTGTGCTGACTCGCTCGCCTCCCTGCGCAGCCGCGGTGCCGGCGCTCCCGGGCGGTGGGATGGGGCTCCCGGGGGAGAGGGGGCTGCAGGGACCCCCCCCCAGGGCACGCTGCATCCCTCCCCTCTCCATCCCTCACTTTAATAGCTCCAAAGCACGCGGCCAAACCTGGTCCGGCTGCAGGATCAGGCCAGATCCTGACCCCTGGCCTCCTCTCTGGCACCTCTCGTGGTGCTGGGTTCTTGTTGCCCTCCAAGCTGGCCCCGAGGGCTGTGGATCCCCTGAGCATCCCCTGGGGTCTGGGTTTTCCAGCTCGGGATCTCAAAGCATTGGTAAAAAGTCAGCGTTTGTGGGGCTGGTGCAAGCAACAGGGTGAGGCTGGGGCAAGACGGCATGGAGAAGGGGAAGGAGGCAGCACGGGAAGGTCTGGCCTCGCCTCGGAGATGTTCTGGAGCTTGGGGGTGTTGGAGAGAGGGAGAAATGGTGCTGGGAAGCACGGTGCTCCATCAGACACAGCTGGGGAGAGATGGGAGGTGGGCAGCGGGGGCGAGGAGAGTCACTGCCCAAGGGAGGAGGAGAGGAAGGGAGCAGAGATCCCAGACCACGGGGGGAGATGAAGAGGAGTTGGGAATGCATGGGAGGATGTGAGGAAGGGAGGTGGGGAGGAAGCCTCTGAACGTGCTGGGGGGCTGTGCGGGTGTTACGTGACCTGTGGGTGTGCCACCAGTTTTTGGGCCGTGGGGTGGCTCAGCTGAGCGGTGCTGAGCATCGCTGCTGAGGCTGGAGGTCTGCCGGCTGTCGTTTTTAACGAAGCCTGCAAAGCTCCCCCCAGGAGCAGGCGGCGGCCCTGGGATCTCGTGGGTGCCAGAGTGAGGAGGCAAACACAGCAAATATTACAGCCGGGGGCTGGTTTGTGTCTCCTGCTGGCTGGGGGCCAGCCTGGGTCGGGAGCCCACCGTGGGGGAAGAGGCTGCCAGAGCAGGACTTTGCTCCGACCCTCTCCAAAAAGGCCTCACTTTTATAAGGACAGGGTGACCTGGAGACACCCAAAGCCTCCCAAAGAGCTGAAAATAATGTTCACCACCACCAAGAAATAAATTTGGACTCCAACCAACCTTAAAAAAAAAAAAAAATCCCTGCCCGCAATAAAAAGAAGCGGCTTTGCTTCCCCGCCCTCCCCCTGCCCCCTGCCTCTCTTCCCGCAGACCCTGCCCCTAAAAAAGCTGAAACAGGAGCGAAGGCTGCGGGGTGGCCGTGCCCACCATCGATTTTTCGTGGAAGGAGCCCAGAAAGGGCGGTGATGGAGCACGGGGCCGCGAGCCCCCGGCCGCAGCAGCCGGCACCGGGGAGCTGAGCTGGAGCCGGGGGGGAGCATTGCCACCGGCCAGGGCTCTGCTCGGCCAGGGAAATCAAAGGGAGGAGGAAAATCGAGGTGGAGGAGAGGAAGCGAGGAAGAAGAAGGGCCGAAGGGCTCGGGCGAAGCAGCCATTAGGAAAGTGCTGATGCAGAGGTTCACTTGTGTCTACGGGCAGAGTTGGAGGAGTTGCTGTTCACGGACAAAGGCGGTAGGAGGGAGTGGAGCTTTGTAGAAGCTGGAGCCTGTCTCGCTGGGTGTCTGCGTTTCATTCCCTGTCAAACGGCTGGGGAAAAGCAGGGAAGCGCCGAGCTGCAGCGCTCGCTCAGGATCAGATAGCAAGGAAACCAATAGCAGAGGGAAAAAAAAGAAAAAGAAAAAAAGAAACAACAAACCACCGAGCAAGCAAGCAACCCACCCTCCACGCTGAGACTGAAGCAGGCAGGTCCCTGCCAACTACACAGCACGCATCCAGCAGCGAAGAAGTCTTCCCTCCCCGGGCAGGAGCGGAGTTGAGCCCGAAGGATATTTGATGACACTTTTGCAGCGATGGGGCCCCCAGCATCTTCCAGAGCCCTTTTGAGGGTGAAGCCTCTGAAAGCGCAGAGGGAGTTTGAAGCTAAATTCACCTGAGTCTGGATCTCTTGGCCGCTGGGATTTATCTATTTTTTTTTTTTCTCCAAGGAAACCAAACAAAAAAAACGTTTTTTTTTTTTTTTTTTTAGCTCTTTTTTTTTTTTTTTTTTTTTTTTTCTTTTGGAAGAAGATCTTTATTATTATTATTATTATTTTTCCGTGTGGTTGCAATGGAGGGGTTGGGTCTGTGCCTACGAAGCAGCAGCCGAATGCTGGTCCTGGGAGAAACCGGAGCGGATGCGGGGTCCCTCGCCAGCTAACTCCGCAGGACCCGGGGCCGGGGGGCTCGATGCAGTGAGAGGTAAGTGCCTGCTCCCCGGGCGGCAGCGCCACGGCTCCCCCGCTCCTGTAGCTCTGCCTGATCCCAAGTCGGAGGCAAAAACAGCAGTCTCATAGTGAGTCAATCACTTCCACCTCTTGCAGCCCTACCGTAGGAATAATACGGGGAAGTTTCGCGGCAGCAGCCTCGCCGGTGAAGTTCCTACCCCTCGCCCCCCTCCCTGTTTGTAACCATGCCCGAAATGCCAGGGTGGGTTCGACTTTGCCAAAAAAAAAACCAACCCATGACCAAACCAATGCCTCGGGCCCCCTCCCTGCCCGGCGGGCGAGGATTCCTGCTGCCTTTCGGGGAGCTTTGGTGCCGTGCTCGCCTTGTCAGCCGAAACTTTTGCACAAGGTTTTTTTTTTGGAGATGCCCGTGCGGGGTTGTGCCCCCGAGCATGCACATGCCCGTGCGCGATGCCCGCTCCCGTGAGCCCGGAGAGGGGCGAGCCGGGAGCTGGGGGTGCTTAAAAGCAAACTGCAAAGCGCAGGGAAAAAGCGAAGCGAGCCGCCGCCGACAGCAGCAGCAGCAGCAGCATAATTGCATCACTGTAATAGTATCGGCGCTGAGCGCGAGCCAGGCGAGTAAAATCGTCCAGAAAATGAGCTGTGCTAAAGTGCCTCCAGTTAGCAGCACCTGCACGCCTTCTCTGGGTGCATGAGGCTGTTTGTATTTTTAGCAGGCTCTCTTAATTATAGAGCAAAGCGTGTGAGAGAGAAAATGGTGTGTGCTTAGCAGGATTCATCCCCGGCCGGTTTTGCAGCGAATGTGAGCACAACATCACCAAATCGGGGTGGTTCTGCCCCGTACCCTTGTGGTTTCGAGCCACCTGTTTTGCGGTGGTGTCGGCGAACGAGGTCTGGGTTTTTGTATTCCTGTTCTTAGAAAGCGTGCCGATGACTTCGTCTGCTAGCCCTGTTTACCTCTGGTGTCGGGAAAGCTCTGGCAGAAATGGCCCGGGCCAGGAATTTTGGGGATGGCTTTTACCCAGGGGGTTGAGCTGTCCATGGGCACTGGGCCTGTGGCAAGCACTTGGCAGCGTGTTGCTCTCAGAAAGTGGCCGTGTTGCCGTCCCACAGCACCCCTGCACCCCAAATGGGAGCAGCCCCAATCGTCAGCATCTGGGGGATCTCGCTGGGGTGGCCCGGGGGGGACAGGAAACTTGTGTGCCTCTGGCAGGCACCGAAGGACAGGGATGTTTTCCAGCTTGCTGCAAAAAAAAGCCCAACAAAACACAGCAACAACTCGTTTTGCTCCTGTAGAGCTCCTTCCCCTCATCCCTCTCTCTGTGCTTGGAAAACTTTCCGTGTCCTTTTGTTCTGAACAGCAGGTGAAATTCCCTTTGTGTGAGCACAAAGCCACGAAGCCAGAAAATAACAAAAACAAGGTTAAAAAAATAAAAATAAAAATCCCCGTCTGCCCCTTCCAGGCCCGGAATAGCGCTGAGCATTCCCATACGCGCCGAAGGAGCTCAGTAAAGCACCGGCGGTGCTCGGGCAGGCACCTCAAAGGCCACTTTACCTCTCGCCTCTGATCTACGACATGCTTTAAAATCCCTCGTTGTCCCTGCCGGGTCTTTACCCGAAAGAGCTGCTTCACCTATGAATTTAAGGCGGATTCTTTTGGAGCCCTGAGGTGACCCCAGCGGGATGGTGGCGGTCCCCAGGCGGTGGCACAGCTCAGCAATGCTCGGGGCATGGCCGCAGCTCGACGTGAGCTCGCTCCTGGGGGGCAGCCGGGGGGGACCCGGCCCCTCTGCAGAGAAACTTTGCGGGAGCTCTCCAGGCAATGGCACCGTGAGCTTAAAACCGGCGTTTTCTCCCCGGTGGGAGTCAGGATTTGGGGTCTAAATGCGCTCGAGCAGCGGGGGAGCCTCACCCAAGCTCTGCCGGGTAGGGAATAGGATGGGGAAGGTGCTCCCTGAGGATGCTGCCTCTAGAAGGGCCAGGAGGGCTGTCACCGAGAGGGGACACAGGTCTGGCCCCCTCCCTGCTGTGCTGGGGTGCATGGCACGCAGCCACCTTATGTAAGCACCATCCTGCTCCAGCACCGCCGGTGCTGTGTGGCCTCGGGCACCTCCCGTAGCCCCACTGCTGGTGCTGCCAAACCTCCTTTTTGGGGGGGTCCTGATGGGTGTGGGTGCTGCTGCGTCACCATGAGGGCAGCAAAATGTCCCCAGCTTTTGCCGGGGGGACCCTGGGGACCAGCGGCAGTGGGCACGGGGCTCTGCTGTGATTTCTGCAGAGTTGGTGCGTGCAGCTTTGCCTGGCAGGGGCACGGGGGCTGCAGCCCATTTCTAGGCTCTTCTGCGCCTCTCGGCTTGTGCCCGGCCCATTTGGGGTTCAACACTCAATGGCCATGGCTGGCACTTATGGGGAAGGGAGAAAACGGCCCGGTTCGTGCCTGTTCCCCGTGCTGCTGACCCGCTGCGGGTGCTGGGGTTTGTCCCCCGAGCGTGGGGACAGCAGCTGGTGCAGGACCCATGTCCCTGTCCCGGATCACGAGCCCGTCCATCCATCCACCCTGCGGGCACGCAGCGTGCAAACGCGTCCCACTGCCTGCTGAGAACACGGGGGGCTGGCCTCGGCCCCGCTGCAGCATCTCAGCTGGGGTGGGAGGCAGAAGGGGGGGACTTGGGGGGGGCTGCAGTGCGCTCGGGGGTCCCGGTGCTGCCCCCACAGCTCTGGCTGGCCGTGTGCCCGTCACCTCGCGGGGACGTGCCCTTCTGTCACCGTTCCTCTCGTGCTCCCAGCCCCATCCCCGGCTCCCAGCTCCCTCCCTCGCTCCCAGCTTGCAGCGAGGCAGGACTGCCGGTGGGCGACGGGTTTTTTTTTTTCACAAAGCTCTTTCAGATTCCCCCGTTGGACTTTTGAAGCATCTGGTATCACTATCTCGGCGTCATTATGAATTAATTAACATTAATTCCCTGTTCTGGTATCTCCTATTGCCAGGAGCCTTAGCCTGGGATTGTTTTTTATTTTTATTTTTTCCCTCCCCCCAGATGGAAACGGCCGGGTCCAGGCTGTGCCTGGTGGAAAGCTGGGGGAGGCCACACGGCTGGGGGACCATGGTGTCCCTTGTCCCTGTCACCTCCCTTCTGGGCAGGTGACACTGGGGCAGGGGAAGGATTTCCTCGTTAGCTCTGGAAAGGCCTGATCCTGGCTCCCCAGCTTGTGCTGGGGGCACCAGGGGTGCTGCTCCCAGGGATGCTAATGCCAAGGGTCCTGTCCCCGGGGATGCTGTCCCCAGGGAGGTTATCTGGGGGGTGCTGTCCCCAGGGGTGCAGACTCCAGGTATTCTGTCCCTAGGGATGCTGACCCGGGGCTGCTAGTGCCAAGGAGGCTGACCCCGGGGGTCTGACCCTCTGCAGTTGCAGGGATGGGGACGTACCCATAGCAGGTGGAAGCGGGCTGGGAGCGAGGCCGGGATCCTGTTGCCCCCCCAGCTGGTGTTCATCCTTTTCCCGGAGGGTGACAGCACCCAGGAGCCCCATCCTGGCCACCGGGCTCTGTCCCCGTGCTCTCACCTGCGAGGTCGTGGCTGAGGGGCTCAGGGGGGCTTCAGTGGGGTGTGGGTGCAGCGCCCACCACCTCCCACCCCACAGCACCACCACCCTTGTGCCCCCACACATTTCCCTGCTTCTGCCCCCTGCCACCACCTTCTCCAGGGACACAGTGACCCCAGGGCCACCCTGAGCCCCCGGCACCCCTCGCAGCACAGGCTGAGGGGCTGGAGATCCCTACGGTGCTCCGAGAGCCTTGGGGACCGAGGTGGGGTGGGTGGGGGACACCCCCGGGTGGGCCAGGGGACAGCCCCGGTGTCCTACATCCCCAGAGCCAGCTCGGGCTTACGTAACGGCCGTGCTGCAGTCTGCTCTGCTGCCACTGCCACCGGCTGAGCTGCGGCGCCGAGCCCATGTCCCCATGTCCCCGTGTCCCCTTGTCCCCGGGGGTTTGCTTTTTGGGGACAAGGGGGGGGGATGCTCCGGGCTCAGATGAGCCCTGGAGGGTGGGTGGCAGCTGGCGAGGGGGGGCGGTTGGTGGTGCTGCCGTGGGGAGCTTCCTCCTGCCACCATGGGAGATGAAATATAAGGAGGGGATGGGGAGGGGGACAGAGGAGAGGGTCCTGCCCCAGTCCAAGGTGCGGGGTGTCCGGGTGGGGAGGGTGTGCAGGGACCCTGCCGGCATCCGCGCTCACTTCTCTGCCCTCCTCAGAGAGAAATCCCCTGCTGGAAATGGGGAAACTGAGGCAGGGTGCGAGCACAGCTGGGCAGAGCAATGAGACTCCCCTGGCAAGGAGGAGCAGGGAGTGGGGTCCTCCTCTGGGTGGGGACACGGGACATCGCCAGCCCCTTGCGCTGGCACCGTGCTGGGCAGCGTCTGTGCAGCGAGGTGCAGCTCTGGAGCTTGTCACACGTGCTGTGACCCAGTGGCACGGGGACAGGAGGCCAGGCAGGGATCACAGGCTGGCCGCAGCACCCTTCCTGCCCCCAGCTGGAGTCCCCAGGGCCACGCGGGGCACAGGGCACCCGGAGGAAAGGCCTCGGTGCCATGCTGTGGTCTGGCCAGGGGCCAGTGCATCATTGGGACTGACGGCAGAGAAGTGCACACCTGGGAGCTGCCCTGGGGACAGGAGCCGTAGGTGGCCCCGGTGCTGGTGGTGGCACTCACCCCATGTCCCCCTCCAGCTCTGTTCCAGCACAACTTGTGGGAGGCAGGAGCAGGATTTGGGCACGGAGGCATGCGGGGTCCCCCCCAGCTCTGTCCTGATGGTTTGGGGTCGCCCAGCACTGCGGGGTCCCTGCCGCACCCCCATGGTTGGGCAGGGTGCCACCTCCCATGGCTGACACCCTTGGGGACCCCCGGCAGGGCAGCGCAGGGCGTCCCTCTGGGCTGGAAAACCCGAGTGTGACACCAATGTAAAAAATGTGGTGCCCCATGGTGACTGAGCCTGCATGGTGACTGTCCCCTGTCCCCTCCTGTGCCGAGGCTCAGCCCCTGACAGCATTTTTTGGGTGGGAGGTGCCCAGGCACCCTCTGGAGCCACCCACCCACCCCGCTGTCCCCTCCCTGCTCCATGGCACAGGGACCCCGCACCCCGAAGCAGGGGGAACAAGGGCTCCTGTGATCGAATCCCTCCCGCCTGGGCCGGGAAAATCATGGCTTTGTCCTCACTGCAAAAGGCTCAAAGGCCTTTGGTTCCCTTTTAGGACACGTCTGGAAGTGAGCCACCGAAAGAAATGCCAGGAAAAATAAGCCTTGGGTAGCAGCTACTCTTTCCGTGCCAGTTTCGGCCTTCCCAAACGGAGGGCTCTCATCCTGGGGGGGCACCCAAAGGGCCCCCCTGGTGCTCAGCACGGGCTGAGAACGCCCTCCAGCTCATCACACCCGGGGGCCAGCTAATCTCCATCTGACAGCGAGTCATCCTTCCCACCGCGCTGCAGGCTGCAATGACAACGTGCTTAAAGGGGCTGATGAATTAAGTGCATCTTATAAATGCATCAAATTCCCGTGTAATTACAGCGCGACGGATTATGTGCGGTGCTGAAGGGGAAGCAATTCGGCGAGGAGAAGGAATTACAGAGGGGAGAGGCACCGAGGCGGAATCGCGCGCAGCTCCGCTCTCGTGGTGCTGTACGGCCAGGGCTGGCGTGGAGCTGCCGCGGAGCGGTGCTGGGCGAGTGCCGGCACCGAGGGCTTGTCCCAGCTGCTGCTGAAGGGTTAAGGGAGGCAGGCTGGCCCCAGCGGGCTCTGGAGGGGGCTGGAGGGGATCATGCTGGGCTGGGCTCTGTCCCCTCTTCTCCTCAGGAGAAGACCCCGCTGCCCAAGGGCTGGCACAGGTCAGCAAGGGTCTGGGGGCTTTATCTGCTGCTTGTCTTGACACCCCACTGCTCTGTGCACACACACGGATGCCCCTGTGTGATACGGCAGTCAGCAGCTAGTGCTTGAGCAGCTGAAAGATGAGAGACTCTGATTCCCCCTTCCCTTCCCTTCCCTTCCCTTCCCTTCCCTTCCCTTCCCTTCCCTTCCCTTCCCTTCCCTTCCCTCTCCCCAGTTGCCAGAGATTTCCTTGCTGGGGGACCCTTAGCAGGGCAGCACCCCCACCCCAGGGGACAGAAGGGACATGGAGCCACCCCCGTGTCACCGACACCCCAAAATACAGAGGCGCAGACCCACGAGCAGCTGAAATGACATTAGAGGTGACAACCCCTGCCGGGACAGGGGGATGCAGATGGGGATTAAGGGGACGAGGGACTGCTGGTGCCCCACAGAGGCTCATCCACAAACCCCCAAAATCTTTCCCCCCCCCCCAATCCCCTGTCCCCAGGGGGTCCCATCCTCTGGATGGCTCATGCACGGGGACGCAGGAGCCCCGTGCCCCCTGCCCCCTTCTCCCCCTCGCTGCGGCTGGAGCAAAGGCTTTTGTACAACGAGCTGTTGTCTTTCTTCTGGTTAATTGCATGGAGCGGTGCCACCCCCGGACAAGCAGGCAGTGTTGTCCTGGGCTCTAATAAGGGCAGGGAAAAAGCCAGGCGCCGGACGCGGCGCGGCGGCACGCATGCGGGAAGGAGAGGGGCTGTGTCGGGGCAGGGGGCTGCTCCACGCACCCACGTTGAGGCTCCCACGCGTGGACACCCTTCACAACCCCCCCCCCAAACCCTGCGAGCATCGCTGACCATCCCACCACCACCATCCTCCTCCTCCCCGGCAGGGCCGTGGGACTCCTGCCTTCGCTCTTGCGACTGCGCCTCTTCGCTAATTAGCACAATCTGGCAAGGCGCACCCGCTCTCTCCCAGTCATTAATTATTATTAATTATTTGTTATGCAAATAAAGCTGAAGAGCGCGGCGCTGGAGGCAGCACGAAGGAAAGCAGCCCCGGCTCTGGTTTATGTAACCGCTGCCGGGTGGGCACCCCGTGTCCCCCCCCGGGATTTGGGGACACGTCGGTGGCATCGGCGGCGATGGGCGCTGCGGGGCCGGTGCTGGAGGGGATGGCAGGGGCGCCTTGTGCAGGCTGCAACGGGGAAATCGGTGGTTTTTGGGGGGCCTGGGGGAGAGGGGAGATGGGGCGCCCAAAGGTGGAGGGGGAAATGTGTCGGGTGAGGTGGGTGCTGCAGGTGGAGGGGGACAAGGTGACGGCTGGGGTGGGCTTTGTGGCACCCAGAGGGTCCCAGCCCTGTGGTTTGTCCCTGAGGGCATTGTTTGGGGAAAAAATACGATTTTTTTAGCAAATTGTGTCCTGTCCCAACTGGGGGGTGGCCCTGCTGGCTGGCCCCCTGAGCCCCAGGGTGTCATTTTGGGGCTGCCGCTGCCACATCCCAGTGTCACAGAACGATACCGCGGGTGGCCTCGGCGTGCCGTGCCGCAGGGACACGGGCTGGCGGTGGCGGGGCCCCCACCCAACGCCTGCCTGAGCAATTGCAAAGGGAACCAAGAAAAATTGGAAATTAAAGAGAGGAAAGAATTAATAAGGATCCTGGCTCAACCACAATGGCTTTGTTTCAGGAGAGCTGATACCACACGCTCTCTAATGCCAGTCCTCAGAGGCCTTCGGAAAGAAGTGGGGTTTGGGCGATGCTCAGGAGCGTTTTTGGTGGATGTGAGTGTGTTTTAGAGCTCTGCTTCGTCTCTGCCCCAGCCGGTGCCATCCCCTGCACCCGGCTGCAGGTCCCAGCCACGCCGCAGCACATCAGCCACTGCCGCAATGCAGCGGCCCAGAGCAGAGATCTGGGGGGGATAAATGCATTTCTGCACAGCCATCCCCCTCCTGCTGGGTGCTGCTTGGGCAACAGGGCCGTGCCTGAAATGCTGGGGGCTGCTCCGCCTCTGTTCAGCTAGGAGATGTCCATGCAGTGGCCATAAGGCACCCCGATACGCTGAGCCCGACCTATGTGCTTATAAAACTGGTAGCAAGCTGCCTCGTGCCACGAAGTGTCCGTGTGGGTTGCCTTTATGTCCCTCCCCAGCCCCTGCTGCTGTTTGCTTTTTCACACTGCCTCCCCAGGAACCCCCCCCATAAGCCTTGTTGATAGAAATTCTGTATTTCCTCCATCCCGGGCTGCTTGTCCTGGACATTTCCATAGGGGGGATTCAAAGCAGGGCATGGAGAGGCTTTGCCCAAGCTCTGCTCAGTGCCGTGACCAACACCCCAGCAGCGCTGGGGGCTTGCAGAGGTTCTCTGCCTGCCGTGGCAGCTGTCCGGGCACTCGTGCGTGCTCCAGCACGGCTCCGCACGGCCGCATCCTGCGCCCGGCCCGGCGGCCGCGCGGGGCTGGAGCCAGCTGCTTGTTTCTAATAAAACACATCTCCTGCCGTGAGCCGTGCTCGTCCTCGCCCGCTCCAGATGATGATGGTGAGGCCACCTCCGCAGGACACCTCGCCGTCAGACCTCGTGCCGGAGGCAGAAAGCGGATGAAGGTGAAAGGACGGAGCTGCAGCTCCGCGCACGCCGAGCATCACTGGAGCTATGGGACTGCAAAGGGCGACCAGGGTCCCGTGGCTGTGCCGAAACACCTCGTGCTCCGGTGAAAAGAGGATGCTCTTCGCCTCGAGCCAAAAGCTCGTGCCCGTGAGCGGGGCTGGGGGCTAGGACGCGGCAGCGGAGCACAGCAGGAAGGAAGCGCTCGGCGAGGACACAGCCAGCACTGCATGCACGTACTTACATATGTGCTATTTTCAGCTTGACGGGGAGCAGGCCAAGTTCTCCAACAGATTGAGTTTGGATCTGAAATCCTCCTCTCCTCCTCCCCCCTGCCCAGCACCCACTGCCTGCAGGCACGGGGAGTCCAAGTGCGTGCCGGGCACCCCGCTACGGGCCATTTGCTCGTTGTTCCTGCCAGGAGCTCTCCCAGCGCTGCCGCTGCCCAAGCCCCACGTTGCAGCAAGACTGATGGATCTGACCCCACTGGGGGCAGCAGCTCCTGCTTGCCCCCTTCCCACTTTGGACAGGTCCAGCAGCAGTGCCAGCATCCCCCCGACATGTCCCTGTTCCAACAGGGACATGCATCTCCACTTGTCTTTGCCTTTGCACATTCGTGCGTGCTCCCCCCCTGCTCGCTCCTTGCCTTTTCCCAAGCAGACAACATCCCTCCTTCCTCTTCTCCCCAAATCCCCCCTTTCTGCCACCCCCTCTCTCCCCTACTACTGTGACCCCTCCAGAAGTGCAGCTGTTTTCGCAGCCGTGTCCTTGCCCTGCTTGAAATGCAGGAAGAAATCCATGTGCAACTTACTGTCTCGGCACCCTGTAATCATTCTGTCAGCCGAAAAGCACTTTTGTCAAACCCCCACAGGCAAACCGGGAGGGGACGGGTTGGGGAGAGGCACCTGACACCAGCCTGTGCTTTTCTTCCCCATTTTTTAATCCTGGGTTTTGCTTTACGGGTGGGACAAGAACTGGGTTTTCCTCTCCTTTCCCTTCCCGGGTGCTTCAGCAACTGTCCAGGTGGAGGCAAAAGAATGAGGAAAACGTGGCAGAATAGCAGCGAGGCTGGAGAAAATGCATTGCCATCGGCTGGGTTCGCCTGACAAAGTGCAATTACACAATGGGAGGAGAAAGAGTCCAGCTCAGCGGAGACTTTGGGGAGTTTCCAGCAGGGACTAATGGAGCCCCAGGCTCAGCCACCTGGAATGGCCCCAAAATGTCCCCGTCCCCTGTCGGATGCTGTGGGGGCATGAAAAGTCCCCTCTCCATCCCACCCCATGAGCTGCTCCGAGGGCTCTTTTCAGCAGGAGGGCAAAAGATCCTTCTGCTCCATCCCAAAAGCACACAAACCAGGCGGCAGCAGGGGTCTGGGGACGGTGTTTTTTTAAGGGCTTCTCCTGGGGGCTGCATCCCACCCCCAGCCCCAAGTGCCGGAGGACATACCTGCCATCAGCAGCCAGGCTCCCTCCGCTTATTTTATTTTATTTTATTTTGGCTGCTGCTTGCCTGAGCATCTGCAGGGGCTGCCCTTGCCAGCCTGCACCATGTGAGCCCCGTGGGGAGCTTGCAGAGAGCCTCTCCTTTCTCCCCAACCTTTCCGCTAACGAGGAAGCGAGCGCCTGGGCTGGCTGCGGCGCTGGGAGCTCAGAGCCGCCCGCCCCGCGGTTGCATCCTGCTCACGTCCTTCCCCTGCCCTTAGTGGTGCTGAGAAGGGGCAAGGAGGGCAGGGCGCTGTGTCCCGCGGGGAGCAAGGTGCTGCCTGGAAATCTTGTGCTCGGGCAGGGAGCTTCGGCTGGAAGATCAAGCAGCCATAACGCAAAGCAGTGGTTGACTAACGAGCCCGCAGTCGTTAGCTCAGGGTGGCTGGCACACAGCGCCTGCCCCAGTGCTTGCGTTTCACCGCCTTGTTTTCTCTGGCTTGAGCATCTTTTCGGGTTACACCCCCCCCACCCTCCGAGGCAGGATTTGTTACGGGCTCGAGCACCGCTGCTCACATAAAGCAGGGCTCGGACGCAGAAAGACACCCAGAAGCCCACTTGCAAATCCTGCTCCTCTAATTAGGGTACCAGGAAAGACTCATCCATCCTTGTGTGTCCAGCTTGTCCTCATCTGCCCACGTGAAATTTGGGCCATCAACCACTCGCAGGCAGCGTCGCAGCACGGCGCTCCGGTCCGCAGACAGGTCTTTAAATCATCCGCAAGCACCGGGGAAATTGCAGACAGCTCGAGAGCAGAAAATGAAAAGGCGAAACACCGTTCCTGGAGTTTTCACCCTGAATTATTTGCTCGGCTTTAATAATAAGTTACACACGAGCAAAGCTGAGGCGGCTCTCGCTGACTTGCTGGAGGAAAACCTGCCAAGGGGATGCTGCGGAGCGGGACCCAGCTCCCCTGAGAGCCTTTGGGGACGGGGACCGGTGTGCTCCGGGGAGGTTGGGCTGGGGCGAGAGGAAGAAACGAACCCTCTTCAACGTGTTTGGGTTGCTCAAATGCGGTAACCTGAAACGGAGCGGATGCAGGAGCTGGGGTTGAAGCTTTTCATTCATTTTTTCTGGAGGTGGAGGGGGAAAAAGCGGCTGCGGGGCCGGTCCCGCTCGCTCTGCTCCCTGCTGGCCCCGGCGCTTGGGGCAGCAGCAGGGAAAGCTCTGGGCTGCCTCTCCTGCGCTATTCCAGGCTGGTTTGACTAAATCGAGCTTGTTCAGGATGAATCACTCCAGCACTGCCGGTTGTGACCTGCTGGCCACTCTGCTTGCTGAGCGTCTGCAATTCCCTGTTTATTGGGAAAAATGAGAAGTTGCTTTTACTGCCTTTTTTTTTCTCCAGAACTGCAGATTGCGAATAATGACAGCCTTAAACATGGGCTATTTCACTACCTGCTGGCACTTTGGGATGGGATCGCTGAGTGTTTGGGGCCGGTGACACCATGAGCCAGGCCAGCCCTGCGTTGGCACGGTCCATCGGGCACATTAATTTAACTCTTCCCGTTCTCTTTGCCTTTTTAACGAAGCAGAGTGGCTGAGGTTTTGCCGCGCAGCACACGTTACACACTGCCCACCCTGCCCAGGGCTCTGGGTCTGTGCTGCTCACAGAAAGGTGACGGCTGGGCTGGATTCTGCTTATTTACACCATGAAGGATCCCATTTTTTTTTCACGTCCTGGTGTCTGTTTGCTGTTTTTCCTCCCGGTTCCTTGCCATGGGGTTATTTAGTGCTGTTGCTCCCTGTCCTCCTCTCCCTCCAGCCTCCCCAGGAGCCTCCTCCCTGTGCTTTGGGGAGGCAGGGAGCTCTCTCCCAGCGAAGGAGGCTGTCAGCACTTTGCCCGAGGGCGTTCAAACCTCCCCGGCACAGGTAGAAAACTTCCTGAAGGAACAGTTTGCTGTGGAAATATCGCTGAGCTGGCCAAATTGGTTGGTTCTGGGGGAGCAACCAGGAGAGCACCGCAACGATCTGCCCCACTTGCTTCCAATGCTTGAGCAACTCAAAAATGGTTCAGGAGGAGAACCTAAACTGCTGGTCCTTTATTCTCTGGACTGGACTGGGACCTGATTTTGGAGTTTCTGGCAGTAGTCAAGTATCGTTTTCCACCAGCTCCTTCCCCAGATGACTGATGAGAGCCCCCGAGGGTCTGGGCGCATGGTGCACAAAGCCAGGGAGGTGTCTGGGAGCCTGGAGCATGGCTTTGCATCTGCTTGGCTGCTGGCAGGACCGAGCAACCTTTCCCCCAAAACTGGAAGCGTGTTTTTAAAGAAAGAAAGTAAAAACAACAACTAAAGTCAGTAGCTGCGATGCCATCTGTGTCTGCAGCATCGCACAGCGGGGGGAGCAGCCCGAGCTGGCTGCCGTGCTCGCAGCCCTCCGAGCACCTCGGCGGAGAGCTAAAATGGGTGCCACGAGCCTTCCTCCCCTGTTCCTCATCCTCGGGGAGGAATGTCCTGCTTCTCCCAGGAACGGCGTATCTCCTGGGCATCTCTTTCTTTGGAAGCTCTTGATTTCTTTTCCAACTGTGGCTCTCCAGCCCTAGCAGCATGTCTTGGATATTTTTCTCCCCGCGGTCCCCCCCCCGTTGCTGGTCCCGGTGCTGAGAGGCTGGTTGGAAATCTGTCCCGCAGCCCTGGCCGGAGGGGACGGAGGGCTGGGGGCAGCAGGTTGCCAGTTCGTTTGTTTTCCTTGGTGGGGTTTCAGAAAGCGATGGGCTGATGGGTTTTGGAGTCTCAGGGGGGCAATTTCCCTGGCAGCATCCAAGTTGTGTCACCTCTCCGCTTGGCTCTGTGACGACAGTGTTGATTTGAATTCTTCCAACTTAAGACTGATTTAAATGATGGTGAAGTTGGGGGGTGGCGTGTGGGAGTAGAGCACTGAGCGCTATTCTTTTTCGGTTGTCATATGCCTCCATAAAGACTTCTGCCTTGGGGATTTGCATAGATCCGTGGTCCAGATTGCGCTGCAAAACCCACCGGTGGTCGGCAAAGCTATGGCAACGGCTCTGCGGTGGCTCCTGAATCGTGCCGAGCCATGAAGTTGGAGGGTGTTTGCAAGTCTCGTGCCGTGGCTGTTTCTCTTCGGCTGGGGGGTTCAGGGGGCAGCCGGGAGCCCGCTCCCCAGTTTTGGCCCACAGCATCCCCTGCACCCCTCGCTCTGCAGCCCTGTTCCCCGGGACAAAACCCGGTGCTTGAGGCTGCCGGGCTGTGACAGAGGCGGTGAGGTCAGGGAGAAGCCAATTCTCCCCGCTTTTGTGAAAAATCGGTGTTTGGGTGATGACCTCATGGAGAGGAGGCTGCAGAGCGAGTGGCTCTGCTAGCAGCGAAACCGCGGGAGGCAGCGGGGGGAGATCTTGCAAATGTCCCAGCCACGAGCAAAGCTTAATTCGGTGGTTGTAATTGCTGAGGACACGCACATCTGTAGGAAAGCAGGCTCCCTTCCTTGCAGTGCTCCCAGAAGGGCTTGTTTGTTTAATTTTATCTCGCAGAGAAAATTATAAAAGGAAAAAAAAAAAAAAAACAACCAACCAACCACCCCGTGGTTTTGCTCAGCTGCAGCACGAAACGCCCCGGCGGATCCTGGAGAGCGGCGGGGACCGAGGCCCTCGCCTGACGCAGGTATTTCTGTCGGGGAACGGGGTGCCCGCTGTGCCAGCAGCACGGGATGCCCCCGGTGTGGGACGTCCCCGCTCCCTCTGGGACCCGCTGCCCGCCCGCAGGGTGCTGGGTGCCGAGGAGCTGCCCGTGACCGTCCTCGAAGCTGCAGAAATCCCGACGTCGCACTCGTCACCCCGCTCTGAAGGCACTGTGGGGCATCCCCTGTCCCCCTGTGCTGCTCCAAACCCACTGCCCGGAGCACTGCCTCTGTGCAGGAGGGACGTCTGCACCCTGTGGGGGTCCGGAGCAGGATGGGCTCTCACCATCCCGGTGGGGGCCAGCGATGCTGTGGGCAAGGTGGCGTTTTGGGGCAGAACATGGAGATGTTTCTGATGGTTGGTGCTTTGTAAGCCGTCATCTAAGCCCTGCCACGGTCCCGGCTGGGCAGCGTTGGCGTGGCTGGGTAACGTGGGAACGCCTGTGCTCTGGTTTCAACTCATTTTCTTTGCTGTCATTAGCTTGAATTTCCAAGGGAGCCTGCACTCGGCATCAGATGATGACATCCTTTAATTTAGCAAATGCAGAAATGGGACCTTTTCCAACCGGCATGATTAGAAGAGTCCTGCTCCTCTCCCACCCGTGGTGCACGGTGCTGGCTGCGCAGCGCCCCGCTCCCCTTGCCCCCTGGGGCTGAGCCCTGCCCTGCTCATCACACCCATTTGCCACCCATCCTCACCGCCCCTGCCCGCTCTCCTGGCTGATAAACAGCACTGGGGGGGGGGCTGGATATGGGATGGGAGCTCACCGAGGGGGGGTGTGAGGGGGCCGGGTCCCCCACCGCCAACCCCCCAGGACCCTCCGCAATCCCGTCCCCAGCCCTAACGCCCCTTTGCCCTGCCAAGGGGTTTGCGTAGAACGCTGCGTGTCCCCCCTAAGCCGCTTAATGAGGGTTAAGAGGCTAACGGGCTTATTACCAGCAATTATTTCCATAGCCCTGCAGGTGTCCCTGAGAACAGCAGGGCCGCAGCATCCTGCTGCCATCGCCGCCAGCCGGCCCCGGGGTGCTGCGAGCTCGTCGGTGCTCAGCTGGCCCCCAGAGCCGAAGCGGTGGAAATCTGACCTTTTCATACATTTTATTTATTTATTTTTATTTTTTTAACCAAAAATCCAGGCCGTAGCTTTGATAGGAGGGTGGTAGCGGGTTGCAGCCCCGTGGAAACCTCCCCCGCCCCGGTCCCTCTTGCTGTGCCTTCGGAGCAGCTCTGCAGCATCCCTGCGCCCGCACAGGCTCGGGTTGGTCGCCTGGAGACAGCGCGGCGGGTTGCCACAGCGACGGAGCCTTCGCTCAGCATCCCTCCGACTCCGCCGGCTTGGCCCGAGTTGGGCGAGAGAAAAACACCCCGGGGAGGGGACCCAGGGCTGGGGAAACTGAGGCACGGCCGGTGGAGTTGGCGAGGTGACGGAGGAGGTTTTGGAAGCTGCCGGGGGCTGAAATGGGGGAAGGAACGGTGGGAATGGGGATGTTGGAGGGCTGGGGGTACCCACAGGTGTTGTGGGGGGGTAGAGATTTTTTGGGGCACGTGTTGGTGCAGCATCTCCGCCTGAGTCCTCCAAGCAGCAGCGTTCAAGTCACCGTGGCAATGTCACCTGCGCTCGGGCTGTCACCAGCCCCCATACCCACTGTGTGCCAGGATGGGATGAACGGGGTGTGCGCACCCCGGCAGCTTTGCACATGCAGGGTTTGGCCACCCTGATCCCCAAAATCTGGGCTCTCCCACTCCAAACCAACCACAATGCCATGAGCACTGGGCGACCAGCGGGGTCATGGTGTTGGCATGACCCTGGGGACCTGCTGCGGCGAGGAAGAGGAGGATGAAGGCTTTTGGGGCGATACTGGTCCCGGTACTCATGCCAGAGGTCCCCTCACCCCGCCGAGCCTCTAATTATAAACGACAGAAGCGGAGGGCGAGTTGGGGTTACGTAACTTCGGCGTTTGGAAAATTCTTTCTGCTCCCTTATCGGCTTTATAAATACCTCCAGCTCGGCCCGGCCAGGCTGGGGGGAGGCGGTGGCACGGGCTGCAGCCAGTCCCAGGCCGTGCCTCAGTTTCCCCAGGCTCAGAGAACCAAGGTCCTGCCCGCAGCCACCACCTGCCTTGCCCCTGCCTGGTGCCACATCCCCCGGGCCTGAATTTGTTGCACCCTCCAGGCTGCTCCTACACATCCCCCAACCCCCTGGGTCCACGCTGCGCATTAACCAGTATTGGCTCAGCACCCCCATGTCCTGCCCCCCCTTACCCCCTGGCACGGCCCACCCAGGGCAGGCTGAGCCCTGAATATCACTGGCACCCACTGCAGGACGTCTGGAGCCCCCAGCTCGCGTGTGCCTGCATTTACACCGCTTCCAAAGTTACCTCCCCGGGGGGTGTTGGAGGGCGGCCGGGGCCGCGTCGATACGAGCCCGTGCACGCAGCACAGGGCAGAGTTGTGTAACCGCACGTGGCTGCTCCCCGGGGGCACCTCTCCCTGTCCCACCGGGCTGCCCCCTGCCCCAGCGCCAGGCTCCTGCGCTCCGCGCCCACCCGATGCCACTGCGGCCACCCATCCGTGCCGGGGTGCTGCGCGACATCCAGGTCTGCATCTCCAAAAGGTGTTGGGAAGCGTGAGCAGGACCTCGGGGTTAGGTAGCCAGCATCATGCCGTTGTCTTTGTCCCCCAGATCTTCCCGTTCTGGTGTTTGGTTGCTGGGGGAATGATGCCCTTGCGTCTCGCCGAGCCGTGCGTGCTCGCGCAGTGGTGTGTGGGCTCACGACACCGAGCTCTGCGCTTGCCCTGTTTGTTGTGGGGTCACCCAGGAGCACACAGGGAAGCTGTTTTTGTAGGGCTGGCCAAAAAGGAAGTATTCCTGGCTTCTACTTCGGTGCTTTTCTGATCCTGCAGAGTGCACCTGTGCAAGCCACCCGAATACTGACCTGGGCTGTGCAAACGGGCAGAGGAGCAAAGCAGCTGGGTGTGCGCCGAGCCTCGCTGGCTTAAAAATGACATTTTTAATACCCCCATCTCTCTGCCTGTCCTGTCTGCAGCTGCAGGCCCGTTAACCAAGTGATGCACAGGAGCGCCTGAGGCTGGGGCACAGAAATAATGAGAACGGAGTTATTTTAGGGACTCCTACATCTGCCTTTGTAGCGATCCCCGTTTGTGCAGGGCTTCCCAAACGAGGTGGGTGCCTGTGCTCGCGTGGTCCCAGCCTGGCAGATGCCAAAATTGGGCAGGGATTTGATGTCTCCCTGCCGGGCCCCTGGGGCTGGTACCTGGGGGCAAGGAACGAGGGGGATTAATGGAGCTGCTGATCCCTGATGGTGCAGGGGGCCGGGGAGCAGCGAGCCCCCATGGCGTTGCACAGCTCCTGCACTAAATCTTCCCTGCATCAGATAAAGATGTCGTCTTGTGCCCCAAAAACTCCTGCCCTGCCTGGATAATGTTTTTTTGGGGTTGTTTTTGCAGTTTTGGGGTGCCTGGCTGCCCACTGATGGTACAGTGGGGTGGGGAGGGCAGGAACCTGGCGCTCCTCAGCCCAGCATCTTGCCGGCTATCCCCGGGAAGGAAACTCCTCCGATGGGGAATGGCACCCTTACAGGGAGCCCTGGGAGGATGTGAGGGGCAGGGAGACTCTTGAAGTGGGCAGAGCCCTGAGCTGGGGGAAGGATGGGAGCAGCAAAGCTGTGCAAAGGCCCCTTTCGTCTTGGAGATGCCAGGCAACACTGTGCATGCTTGTCAGCCCCAACAGAAAAGGAAGGTGTTTTTTCTTCTTCCCCTGGGAAAGGCTTGAAGATGTCTTTTGGATCATGGCTGGCATTAAATTGCAAGTTCAAAGAACCCAAGTCCTGCCTTGGGCCACCGCTTGCCTTGTCCCTGCCTGGTGTCCAATTTTTGAATGTGTTGCATCCTCCAGGCTGCTCCTTCACCTCCTGAAAACCTCTGCAATCCCTTTCAAGCTGCTCCTCTTCCATTCCCCTGAGACCAGCCATATCCTGAGCACGTTCCCACTGAAGTATCTCAGCCTTTCCACCGCCAAAGGCTCTCCCTTCGCCGCCACCGCCGCTTCGCTCCCTACCATTAGCGATCGCACCGAGGGCGAGCGTCCCCCCTCGCTGCCGCTGGCTCCCCACGGCCGCAGCCGAGGTGCCAGATCCTGGACATGTAGGGAAAAGGAGTGGCTGAAATCTGAGCCTGCAGCAATTAGCCGGGAGCGCGGCGAAGTCCCCGCCGGCCGCGGCGTCGGGCTCAGCATCTGCCTCGTCCCCGGCTCGGCCGCTCGCGCTGCCTCCAACGCAGGGTAAGTAGGGCTTGGAGGGCAGCTCTGCCCGAGCGTGGCTTGTCCATCCCCTGTCCCCATCCTCCTGGGCTCGAGGACCGTGGTTTGGGCTCTGCTGACAACGCGATGCCAAGGGGAGCTGGAAACGCAGCTGCTTCTGGGGTGGAAATCGCAGTTTTGTGCTGGCATGGCGAAGGAGCTGGGAGATGATTTGGGAGAGCGGGGATGGGGCTGTGCCTCTAACCAAGAGTTGAGGAATTGCTGGTGCTTGGCTGGAGCGTGAATGGTTGGGTTTGTAAAGCTCAAAAGAAAAAAAAAAAAGGATGCTTACAGGAGAGTGGCGGTGCCTGCTCTATGGTGGGTCATGGTGCAGCCTTGCTCGCGTCCTCTGTCCCCTTGCTGGAGGGACCCGAATGTCCCCAGCTGTCTCTCGCGCTCATCCTGCCCTTCTCCAGCATGGAAAGGTGCGGATTTCCCACCGGGAAGTGGGTGCTGAGCAGCTCAGCATTGCTTCCTTTGGGGTGGCAGCAGCTCCACCTGCTCTGGCTGGTAGCCCCATCGCACCCAGCCTGGCACCGTGGCACCTTCCTGAGGCACCTTCCCATGGCACCTTCCCGTGCCACCTTCCCGTGTCACTTTTGTGTGTCACCTTCCTGTGCCACCTTCCCCGGCACTCCCTGCTCAGGATAAACATTTCCTGGGCGCCGGCTCTGCCCACACATGAGATTTCCCTTGAGCTGGAGACACGGCTCCTGGGGAGGGTTGCGTTGGGTGAGACACGGGAAAACTCCCCTTAAGCTTCCCCTTAACGGGATTTGGGAACGAGACCTCGACAGGAGCCTGGGCTGGGTGAGCCGGGCGCAGGAGGATGGGCGGGATGGGCGAAGGTGGTGGGAGATGCAAGTTCGTCCTGCTGCAGTCTGCAGCCGAAGGTGTTCCAGACCAGTCCCCCTCTGCCTCTAACGCCAAGGCACAGGCAGCATCGCTCCGTGTGATGGCTTTTAAAATGGTTCGTGCCCATGGTAGCCCAGGTTGATAGTGTCAGAGGCTCCTGCATGACCCTGGGATGCTGCAGAGCACTGGCCGGGCTCTTCCCGTGGTGCAGGAGCCACCAGCACTGCAGCCCATCTCCTTCTGCTCGGTGATAAAATCCGCTGGAAGACATTTGCCCTTTTGGTCCCGCTTTTCTCTCTCTTCCCACGGTGCTTTTTAGCAGCCGGGCCATCCCCCCCCCCCGGGCTGGGGCAGCGTCGGGGTCACTGCTGTCCCCCTGAGCCCCTTGGCATGGGCTGGATGGGAACACGCCATCCCCTGATGGAACCCACGTCACCGTCGTGTCCCCAGGCAGTGACAGGAACGTGGCCGGATGATTTCAGCTCCGCCACCATCTGCCCCCGGTCCCAGCGCCCTGAGTTTGGGGCAGGGGCTGGCTCACGCGGTGCCATGGCAAGGAGCCGGGCACGTATCGGGATTTGGGGACAGGGGCACGCGCTGGGCACGTGGGAGGGACCGGGGCCACGTGGCGGAGGGGAGTGGATGGGGCGGGTGCAGGGACACCCCAAGGTCACCCACCCAAAAACACCCTCTGGCGCTGATTGGGATTTTTGGGAAGCTGGAACCCGGCGTGCCTGGGGACCTGCACATCCCTCCAGGTCCCCAAGCTCCCCGGCATGGCTTGGCTGGATGCTAAAGCATTTCAAAGCCCCAGGCTCCTTCCAGCCACGACCCACCCAAAGGGGCTCCTGTCTGCCCCCCAAACCCCACTGAGCCCGTAGCCAGCTGCCTTCCTCCACCACCACCATCCCAGCTCCGGGGGCTCTGGGGACACCCCTAGAGTGCCACCGCTGCAGGACATGGGGACAGGGAAGGGGACACATTGCCTTGCCTGGCTCCTCGCTGCCTGGATCAGATGTCTGACGCAGCTGAGCCCAGGACAAATCCTATGGGATATGGGAGCGGAGTGGGACCTGGGGCTCGGCGGGCATGAGCAGGCTGGGAAACCTCCCCTCCCCCTGGCTAAATCCCTTCCCCAGCACAGGACAGTAGGTTACGGGACTCGAGCAGAGGTTGGATTTAAGGAGATTACAACTTCTCCCCCAGGATAATCTAGAAATTCAATTAAAACTCTCTGTCTCTCTCCCGGGCTGCAGCAGGGCCACGGGGCACCCTGCGCCCCGCAGCCATGGCCGGGGAGCGCTGGGGAGACCCCCCCGGGCTCGAGCCAGGTAAGGGCTGACCCCTCGCCCCGTGGCCTGGCCGCGCCCCCCCCCCCCCCCCCCCCCCCCATGCTCCAGTGGGCAGGGGGAACATCCCTAGGAGCAGCCGGGGGGGGACACAATGGGGTGGACGTGCACCCCAAGGACCCCGCACTGTAGGTATCGGTGCTGCCAGCGCTGGGACCAAGGTGGCTGAACGGGGATGCTCGGTGCCCCCATCACACGGTGGAGGTGGGGAGACCTTCCCCAGGGTCCCCACTAACCCGGAGCACATTTAGCAGGGCTTTGAGGGTGCTTAAACACAAACCCATCACCCGCAGAGGCCACCCGGCCCCTGCGCTGCGCGTGTCCCCTTTTCTCCTTCCCGTGCCTGCGGTGGCACCGCGCACAGCCCAGACTGGTGGGGACGAGCCAGCGCCTCTCTGCTCTGAATCCATCTTGTCCCCGTGCCTCAGTTTCCCTCCTGTGTGCACCACCGAGGCTCACAGGCAGCGACGTCTCGGCTGCTCGCTGTCACTAGCTGGCTGTGCAGGAGCCGCGCGGCGAGGTGCCTGCCCGTGGTGCTTTTTCACCCGCATGTCCCTGCTAAAACCGAGCAGCTTTTTCTCATTCTGAATGCGCTGTCGTGGGAGACTCGCCCGTCCTCCCTGGCAGCGGGGAGGAAACGGGGGGGCATTTATCTTCTGGATTTTGTCAGGGCCTGGCCCGCCTCGTGTCGGCCCTTAATTGCCTGGAAGTGCGCAGAGACGGGGCGGCGGCGGCGCAAATGCTCCAGGCAGAATAATTCTGCTGCTACCCCCTAGACCCTGTGGGGGAGCCCCCAGCTCCGTCACCCCCTCCCCAGTTTCGTGGGTGCCCATTTCTGCCCAGGGCTGGGTCTGTCTCCATCGGGACGGGGTTTGGGCACAGCCCCCCTGCCGGAGCTGCGCTCCCTGCTCAGCGCTGACATTGCCGTCCCGCTGCCGGGGCATGAAGGGCATCGCTGCGGGAGATAGGGACGTTATCTCCCGCTGCAGGGCTGCCCGGCGTGACCTCCTCGTGCCGTCCCCTCTCAGATTGTCACCTCTCCTGTGCCAAGGGGACCCGCGTGCCCCGACTCCTCTCCTCGGGGGTAAGGTGTGATGCTAAATCACGTCGGCGTGCCCAGCCGCCTGTAACTAACTCCCTCCCCTGCGCTCGACGAGCTGTTCCGAATATTGTCGTAACATTTAAGCCCCTTTAAAAGAAAATAAAATTAGCAGAGCAGTCAGCAGATTGCTTGAGACGCTCGGGTTCTCAGCGGGAAGCTGCTCTGTGGCTGCTGCAGTTTAGAGGCAGGCGTCGTTGCCTCTGAAGGCAGCCAGGAACTGGCCAGGGCGTCGCGGTGCTCAGAGCCCCCGGGGAGCTGGGGGCTGCCCCTTTCTTGCTGTTTGGGCTCCTCTGCGTTAATGGTGTTATGCTGTGCAATGAGCAGCACGTGCTGGGGTGGTGATGGGGCTGGTGGGCACCGGTCGTGTTAAGTTTTTGTGCTTGGTCCAGAGCCGGGATGCTCCAGGGATGGATTTCGGTGCGGTCGCACCAGCCCTCTCCCAGCTCGAGCCTCCCGTGGCGGCAGCGTGGGGCTCCAGTGCTCAAATTAAAACCAAACTCAGCTTTCAGCGAATTTAAGAAACTGTGTTTGAAAACAAAGCCGTGCTAAATAAAGTGCGAGCTGCAGGCGGGCGCGTGCTCCGGCACAGCCCCACCGCGCTCCTTTATTCAGCGGCGGTCTCCCAGGGCTGCCGCTGCTGTCCCCGGCTGGAGCTGCTCCCAACAGAGGGTTTTGTGCCCCCCAGGGCTCTGATCTCTGACCACATTGAATGCAGGTCCTGGGGGAGGGAAGGGGGAAGGATCAGGGCCCCAAAATAGTCGGGTGTCGTAGCATGGCCTGCAGCAGGGGGATCCCCAGCACATCAGTGGGGTGAAACCCTGAGGGGTGGAGGAGAGGGAAGGAAGGGAGGAAGGGTGGGGAGGGAGAGAAAGGGAGAAAGAAAGGGAGAAAAAGAGAGAAAGAGAGAGAGAAAGAGAGGGAGAAAAAGAGAGAAAGAGAGGAAAAGGAAGGAAGGAAGGAAGGAAGGAAGGAAGGAAGGAAGGAAGGAAGGAAGGAAGATGAAAAAGGAAATAAAGAAAAGAAAAAAGAGGAAAGAAAAGCAAAGAGCAAAAAGGAAAATAAGAAAAAGATAAAAATAAATAGAGAATGAGAAAGAAGAAGAGAAAGAAAGAAAGAGAGAAAGGGAATGTGAGGACAGGAAGGAATGCGGAAAGGAAGGAACAGCAAGACGAAGCAAGAAAGGGGAAAGGCAGGAGGTGGGGAAGTGGTGGTTGTGATGGGGAGCCCCAGGGTCCCGCGAGCGTCACCGGGGCGAGGGCAGTGCCGCTGCCCCTGCAGCCGCCTGGGCACATCTCCCTCCCAGCGCCGCTAATCCAGCCTCAGCTAATCCTCCCGCAGGTCACTGGGAGCTCACTGCATTTCGTCCACTTCCCAAATGCATCTAGAATTAATTAAAAAACAGCAACAATGAATTCATCCCGCGGCAAAAGCACGCAGTGTGTTCCTCTAGGTGCTCCTGTGGGGCTGCGGGGCGGGCCAGAGGGCATGATGGAGGGACAGGCAGCCCATTGTGTCTCCAAATGTTCATCTTTCATTAAAAAGGAGGAGAGAAAGCCTGAACAGATGTAGGCAGTGTGGTGGGGAGGAGGACGTGGACTGGGTGACCAGGCTGGGTTTGGCTGGCTGAGCCTGCAGCCAGCCCAAAACATCAGCTCCGTGAGCAACCTGCTGGGTCCTTTAGGCTTACAGTGAGCACGAGGTGGTAAACATTAAGTGTCAGTGGTAATTGTTAGTAGTAACCTCACTAGTAATTGTCAGTGCCTATTTTTCTCTTCCCGTGGCTGTAAGGAAGGAGTGCATCTCCAGCAGCAGTCGTGCTGAGTGCTCCCAGAAGCAATTTCTCGGTGTGCTGACACCCCAAAAAGGGCCTGCGGTGCTTGAAAAATCAGCGTTGGGGATAAAAATGCTTGTGTCTGGATAGCAGCAGGTGGAAATACGGGATTTAGTGCATAAGATGGTGGCACATGTGGGTCTTCTTCCAGCACTTGGGAGGTTTGGGCAGTTTCTTAGTGCTTCTGCTTGAAGTACAGGGCTTCTGTGGGGATCCCGAAGTCCCAGGCTGGATTTCGGGAGAATTTATGTAAAAGGAAATGTAGCAGATCTCTGCGAGCCGGGATGATGCAGCCTGAGGCAGGCAGTGCCTGGCAATGCTCCCCGCTGCTGGCGATGATGCTGGGCCGGCCGCCCAGCCCGGGCTGCGTGCAATGGAAAGGGTGTGCTTGTCCCTGCGTGTCCCCAGGGCTCGCGCTGATTGCAGGGATCGAGCGCGTCGATCGGCACAGCGGGTACGGAGCAGGGCGTGCGGCCATGAGCCGGGCACCTCTGGGCTAGGGGGGACGGGGGCCACCAGCAAGGTGGCTTCATCCCCAGACACATCCCACATTGCTAAATAATAGGGTGAGCTGTGGCAGAGGGGTTGGGGAGAGCAATCTGTTTGGGGTGCTTGGGATGTGGCTTCTCCGTGATCCCTTCTGCAGCCTGGCGTGCTGGGGAGGGGGCAGCAGGATTCGGCGGGGTGCCCCCACCATGAGATGATCTGGGCCAAACAGATGGGATCAAAACAGCCCCCCCCTTCCCCAGAAGCACTTGTCCCTTCTTAAGACTTGGCCACCGTAACCCACCCATGACCGTAGATGGCTCCGTGTCCCAGTGGACCTGTTGGGAACGTTGCTCCTCAGGACATCTGCCCAGAGCGAGTGCCTTCCCGGGGCCGTCTCCAACCAGCTGCACGTTGGCCGTGTCCTCTCCCACCCCCGGGCAAGGGAAGGGAGGTTAAATCCACATCTCCCTGTGGTTTCCCTCGACCCCAAAAGAGCTGGTGCTTGGGAGGTCGGGTGACCGCTGCTGGGCAGCCGTCCATCTGGCACGGGCAATGTGAACTGCCGGAGCTGCTTTCAGGCGTACCTTTATTAATATCTCTGCATGAGGAAGGAGAGCAGCCCGGCCTCTCTGCTCTCCCCTCCAGAAACCTGACCCTGACAGGAGAGCTCATGAGGACTGTGAAGCTGAGACGTCTTAAGAGACTCCAGTGCAACCCAAGGTTTTTCATCTGCTGGTTTCTTTGGGGTTCCCAGAAATGACGAGTCTCCCCAGCAAGGTTTGCAGCACGAAAGAACAAACTTTAAGACCTCTTCCTTCCCCCTTTGTGTTTTTTTGGGAACAGCCTTGCCACAGAGGCAAGATAAATGGGATCAGGGAAATCCTCACCCAGCTCACAGCCAGAACTCGAGGGGTGACCTCCAGTCCTTTTGCCCAGGGAGGTAACGGTCGTGTCTTTGTTTTCTCATTGCAGAGCCTCTCACGGGATCCGCGTGGTGACGTGGCCGCCAAGACGTGGAAGCCTGGGACTTCTCTTCCACCGCAACAGAATTTGGGGGGTGGGCAGGGGTGGGCCAGGGGGACGCCAGGAGTCGTGAGACCCTTCACCTTCACTGTGGGCTTGGCTCAGGGATGACTGCAGGCAGAGTCAACCCCTACAGCATTGTGTCCTCTGAGGAAGACGGGCTGAGGTTGACCACCATGCCAGGGATCAACGGCTTTGGCAATGGGAAAATCCACACCAGGAGGAAATGCAGGAACAGGTTTGTAAAGAAGAATGGTCAGTGCAACGTGGAGTTCACCAACATGGATGACAAGCCGCAGAGGTACATTGCAGACATGTTCACCACGTGCGTTGACATCCGTTGGAGGTATATGCTCTTGCTCTTCTCCCTGGCGTTTCTGGTGTCCTGGTTATTGTTTGGGCTGATTTTCTGGCTAATTGCACTCATTCATGGAGATCTAGAAAACCCAGGTGGAGACGATACCTTCAAGCCTTGCGTTCTGCAGGTCAATGGCTTTGTGGCTGCTTTTCTGTTCTCCATTGAGACCCAAACGACTATTGGTTACGGCTTCCGCTGCGTGACAGAGGAGTGCCCGCTCGCTGTCTTCATGGTGGTTGTTCAGTCCATCGTGGGGTGTATAATTGACTCTTTCATGATTGGTGCAATAATGGCAAAGATGGCCAGGCCCAAAAAGCGGGCCCAGACATTACTTTTCAGCCATAACGCGGTAGTGGCAATGAGAGATGGGAAACTCTGCCTGATGTGGAGAGTGGGGAACCTCCGGAAAAGCCACATAGTAGAAGCCCACGTACGAGCTCAGTTAATTAAGCCCAGGATCACGGAAGAAGGGGAGTACATACCGCTCGACCAAATAGACATCGACGTGGGGTTTGATAAAGGCTTGGACCGTATCTTCTTGGTGTCCCCCATTACCATTCTCCACGAGATCAACGAAGACAGCCCGCTGTTCGGGATCAGCCGCCAGGACTTAGAGACGGACGACTTTGAGATTGTGGTCATCCTCGAAGGCATGGTGGAAGCCACCGCGATGACGACGCAAGCTCGGAGCTCCTACCTGGCCAGCGAGATCCTGTGGGGCCACCGCTTCGAGCCCGTCTTGTTCGAGGAGAAAAACCAGTACAAAGTAGACTATTCCCACTTCCACAAAACCTATGAGGTCCCGTCCACCCCCCGCTGCAGCGCCAAGGACTTGGTGGAGAACAAATTCCTCCTGCCGAGCACCAACTCCTTCTGCTACGAGAACGAGCTGGCCTTCATGAGCCGCGACGAGGATGAGGAGGACGATGACAGCAGGGGTTTGGATGACCTGAGCCCGGACAACAGGCACGAGTTCGACCGGCTTCAAGCGACGATAGCGTTGGATCAGAGGTCGTACCGGAGGGAGTCGGAAATATGACTCTTGGTCCTCTCACTGACTTTTCCGAGGGTATTTTTTTTCCTCCTCTAATCTCTTCCCCTACAACCCGCTCAAATTATGCAGAACAATGCAAGTGCCATAGGAATGCTTGAGAAATTAGTGTTGTTCCTAGTTTTCAGTTTCATCGCAATAACCACTGAGCGGTCTGCAGGAGGGGATGGGGCAGGCACGGGCGCTCCCCGCACCCTGGGGACGCGGAGGGGCCCCGGGCGTGTGCGTGCCCAGCACCAGCTGCAGGGCTGGGCTCTCCCTGCGGGGAAAGCACGAGCGTTTTCTTGGAGCCGAGATCCAAAAAGAGGAAATATCAGGAAACAAATCTTTCTCTCTTTCTTTCTTTTCCTTTTCTTTTTTTTTTTTCTTTTTTTTTTTGTTTTGTTTTGTTTTTAAACTGAGCAGCAACAACAAAAACAATTGCTCCTTCCGGCAGGCAGTATGATTCAGTTGCACAAGATCAACACTTGAAATAACATACAATGTTAACGTACTTCTTTTTAATTTGGGGAAAAGGGAGGGGAGGGAGGTGAGAGGGTTTTTAATTTTTTCAACGTAACGTTTGGGAGACTGTTTACCAAAATAATAATGACAATAACAATAATAATAATAATAATAATAAACCTGAAAGGAGTGATTCGGTATTTTTTAAAAGTGAGCAAGGGAACGAATAAGTCACCAAGGTCCTTTGAGGGGTGACTTGCTGGGCAGATGCAAGAGCTTGAAGCCAAGATGGCATCCGATTTTCGGGTGTGCTTTTTTTCCACTGGCACGGCTTCATAGGCAGAAAATAGACGTAAGTGGCTGCAGGTCCGTGGCAGCGAAAGCGAGTAGCATAATTACTGGCAAAGTAGCTAATAGGGAAAAGCCAGACTGCTATAGAAAGAATCTTTGTAAACACAATAATTAGCCAATTTCTGGAAATATTGATCTTCAGGGTGGAAATTGGGTCTGGGGCATCAGCTGCTGAAGTGCTGTGTCTCTGGTGGGGAATTCATAACTTTCACCGTAACTAGGATGACATAATGAAAAGCACAAAGGGCAGACTCGAAAGCTCTCAAATTCAGGTATTTCCCCACTTCACCAAAAAAAAGTGGTATCTTCTCCTTCGAAAACTCATTTGAAATGTGGAAATCCAGGTGAAATTCGTCTTGCTGGGTTGCATTTCTTCTAGCCCAGAAGCAGGATGAGAACTCTGCCCTATCCGGGCACAGCAGCGCCTGTGCCGCCTCTGCTGGGCTGGGATTTATGAATTCCCCATTCACTGGAGAGTCCTGGTTCGGAGGCAGATGCTTTCCCAAAACCTAGAGATGCCAGTCAGGAAACCCACCGCGTCCTGCACATCACCCTGTCCCCGCGCCCCAGCCTCGAGGTGGATCGTGCCTTAGAGATGCAAACTCATCCCGCGCCCGTCCCGCCCCGACCCCATCGCTCTGCCCCTGCGGCAGGACCCCCGTCCCACCGTCTGCTGCATTTTGGGCTGCTCTTGACATTTGCTATGCCACGAGGCAAACCACGCCGTGCACGGGATGCCTCTGCTCCCTTTGCACAGAGGGAGGTTGGGCAGGCGCAGCTTGCTGCTCCCTGAAACCCGGCGCTGGTGCTCATCGGTGCTCCCCGTGCTGCAGGAAAGGCTGGGGCACCCGCCGGCATCCTGCACCCAACTCGGGTGGGTGCAGAAGGGCTGGGAGCAGCGTTTCGGCTCCAGGGGCTCATGGCTCTTTCCTCCCCCCAGCCCACAATGGAGAAGCCGTGTCCAGGGGCTGTAACTCGGCGGCACATGTCCAAATATCAGCAGAGCAGGCAGGGTTTGTCCTCTGCCCCCATCTCCAGCTCTTTTTAGCAAAGAGGAGCCGCTGCCCCCTGCCCACCCCTGCCGCACAGCCTCTCACCATCCAGACAGGGTCGGGGGCTTGGTCCCCACAACATTCCCTCCCCTCTCTTCTCCCACCCTTAATCCCACAGCTTCCCCCCCCTGCAGCCCCATGCTGCCCACCCAGGGGCTGGGTTGTTTTTGGCTTCCCCTAACAAAAAACCGCGGGGAAAAACCATCCCCTTCTCAGGCACCACTGGGAAATAGCCCGCTGTTTTGGCACCGAGTGCCCCAGACGGGCTGTCCCCAAATCTGGGGACGTGCTGGGATGTGCCATCAGGTGCTGGCCACGATGTTTGTGATTCTAAGGCTGCGACCTTGGGCACCATCCCATTGCTGGTCCCTTTGCCCCTGGGGGGATGGTTTTGCCACCCGCTTTTTGCCCCACAGCATCTGGGGGGTTGGGGGGGTGGGCAGGGCGACGGGGGGGCAGAGAGATTTTGTGTGCGCACTACTTATTTATTTTTTTAAGAAAAATGCTTTTAAGTGGTTTTAGGTTCTTTTGAATAAATAATAACTGTGTAAAAAGGTGCACATCTTGCTGCTGTAGGATTCTCAGAGGGTTAATTTCTTTATAAATATATATATGTATCTCACAGTAAATATTTGTACAAAAATGAAAGAGAAATAGAGATGTCTTTAAGTAAATTATTGCTTTTAAAGAAACTTATATGATTGTACAGTGTTACCTGGGAGAATAGAATAATATATACAGATGTATTTTTAAACTATCGCATAGGGGGGCCTGGGGGGGCTGGGAAGAGCCCAGAGAGGCCAATTTGGGACCCTCCCCAGCTCCCGTTCACGTGCCCCTTCCCCAAACCCCGCTAGTGAGGCTCTAGCTCTGGCGAGTCGTCGTATCTGCACTGTATAGTCCTCGTCCCGGCCATGGGCGCGCTGGCACTTGGTGTATAAATATAATTTTTGCCTACCCGCGAGTGCTCGGAGCTCTTGGGCGCTTTGCTGCCATCAGGGAGCGTGGTGACGGCTGCCCGGGAGGCTTCCTTCTGGCGGCTCCTTGGTGGTTTCATCACAGGCATCGTCAAATAGAGGGGGGATAAAAAAAGCAAAAAGAAGCCCCAAAGCGGTGGTTGTTCCTGGGAGAGGGCTGAAAACGCATGGGGATGCTCTCGGGGTGTGGGGTTTGGTGTCTGCGTGGAGCGGGGGCAGAGCGGGACCTGCGGGGTGGGAGCTCAGAGCCAACCTTGGGGGGCTCGTCCCCCAAAACTGCCCCCAGCCCAGGCTGCTCCTTCCACGGAGCCCCCGCTGGCGTTACGCTCGATCCTTGCAGGATCACGGGGGCGACCCCGCTAGTCCTCTTGGCCAGCATCCCGCACAGCTCGGCCCTCGCCTCCGAAGACCACCCGCTGCCTCCGGCAGCTGCTCGCCCCAAGCCGTGGCACAAGTTGTCCCCGCTCCCGGGGGTCCCTGGGGCCGAGAGCCGTCGGGACGAGCCTTAGCTTCTCATCACCGAATTTAGTGCACTTAGTCTTTAGGGCTGGGACAATCACTTTAGCGCTTAACCTTTCGCGACGCGGTGCCTGCTTGACCTTCAAACCTTTTGTAGGAAATGAATTCAGAGCCACCTTTTCTATCTTTAATAAGGCAGAACAAATACGTTTATTTTTAAACCCTCCTGCTCTTTCCTTTCCTCTCGTGCTGACAACCAAAAGAGCCCCCCCTACCCACCCCCCCACCCCATCCTTTTCCATTTCTTGCACGCCGACACGCAGCGCTGCTCCGGCGCGCGGCCGGACCCTGCTCTGCCCCCAGCCCCAATTCAGGGATGCTGCCACAGGGGGCTGGCGCAGGGCCGGGTCCGGACGCCCGCCAGCTCTGCACATCCATCCCGCTGTCCCCTCACGGGTGGGCGCCGCCTCCTCCACCTCAGAAAAAGCCCCATCTTTTCCTCCCCCCACCCCAAAAACGCACCTCGGGGCTCCCCCAGGCTCAGCCCCGTGCGGTTTGGGGACCGAGGCAGGCCACCAGTTCACACGGGCAGGTTGGCAACTGGGAGCACTGGTTTCCCAGGGGGTAAAAGGCAGAGCCCGTTCGCTGGGGCTGTGGTGACGTGCAGCGGTAGCGAAACTGATGGATGCAATGGAAGTCTCTGTACCTTCTCCACCTCCGGTGTTTCTCTGTCTCATTGCACATATATTTGAGATATATGTGACAATGTATATATATATTTGTAAAATGTATTTCAAATGACAAAACTGGCCAATTTTATGTTATTTTAAATATATTATATATATTATATATAAGTCTCCAAAAGATATAAATAGACTAGAGAAAATAATATAAATATGTAATAAATGTATTTTGATCTATTTAAAATATCTCGCGTCATGCTGTATATTTTAAAGATCGCAGGGAATTGTCTGGCTGTAGCATACTTGAAGTGGGATTTATAGGCTGTCAGTTGTCACACGTGTCTTTAATACGTGCAGCAAACTTTGAGCAAGCCTTAGGGTCGGCGGGACAGCGCTGCCCAGGAGCTGGCTAGGACAAAAATGGGTGGGTTTTAGGGGTTTTTAAGTAAATGCCCATCTGATGCTTCTAGGTAGGAGCAGAAAACCCAAGTTTAACCTCAGCCCTTCTCAAGGGGAGCTGATGCCTGGGAACGTGATGGGGCTGTGGGGTGTGCAGGGCACCAGCCTGCTGGGACAGAAAGGATGCTGAGGAGGCATCAGCGAGATGCACCAGCGAGCTCGTGCAGCCCCAGATCAGCTGCTGAGGTAGTGCAGGGACCGGATTTGAGCAGCTCAGCCATGCAGGGAGCCCGGAGATGGGAAAACTGTGGCTGGCAGCCGGGCAGAAAGAGCCCAGTCATCCGAGGCTGGCCCAACAAATCTTCCCTGAGCAACCTTGGCCGCCCTTGAGCTGCACGAGGATCTGTTTCCTAAGGGCACTGCCTCCTCCAGGGACGCCGTGCCGTGTCCAAGTGCCAGCTTAAATGTCTTTAGCGGTACGTCAGGGGCGAAGGAAGGCAGAGGCAGCATGAGGGACATAGTGTACAGGGAGGTTAATTGCCTGGTGGATGGGGAGCCTCCTGGATTAGCCATCCTGGATCTCCCTCCTCGCTTTGCTTCTGCAGGGAATGGTGCTTGTGTACCGAGGTCCTCACGGAGGAGTTATTCATCATAATTTCTCCAGCTGGCCACAAAATGAGGCTGGGCAACCGGTGACCGACAGCTTCCAGCTGCCGATGCTGGGCTGGGTCCGGCCGGCTCCATCCCTTCCCCCACTGGGAGATTTCTGCTCTTAAAAAATAAAAATAAAAATTATCTCTGCCAGCCGCTCGCTCTAATCACCAAAGGTAGGGCCTGGGCTAAGCATGATTTAAGAGCGCAGCCTGTTTAATTTATCAAGGGGGAGACTGAGAGGTGACTTGATTACAGCATTTGTCATGGGGAGAAAACACTGGTACAAAGAGGTAACTTAATCTACCAGGGAAAGGCATAATAACAACCTCTTCCTGGAAGCCCAAGCCAGACAGATCTATCTTAGAAATAAGGAGCGATCTTTTAATAATGATTAGCTATTAGAACAAGCTACCGATCTCTGTCTCTTAATGCCTTTAAATCTGCACCAGATGCTTTTCTGGAAGCTTTGCTCTTTGCTGAGGAGCAGAGCAGGGCTAGTTGGGAAAGGTAATGGGCTGTTACAGGCACACAGGAGGTGAGACGGAAACCTCCCTGCTCTCCTCAAAAACATGGGCTGGATTTTGGAGGCAAAATTGCCCCGGGGAGGGCAGGGGGGGTCCTTCAGTCGAGCCCCAGCCTCGCCAAGCTCCTGTGCCTCTGCTCCCAGGGTTTGCTCCCTCCCTGTTTCAGCGACTCCTCACGCACTACAAAAGCCATCGCTTCGTTTGTGGAAGCATTTAATGATTCGGGAGCCAGCAGCTCCCTGGGGACGGTTCGCACTGCCTCGACAATTCCTCCCTCGGTGGCTGCTTGTAGCAGAAATCCCTGGGGAGCCGAGCTGACGCTGGCACCGCAGGAAATGGGCTACTGGGGTGCTTGGTCCTTGCTTCACTTCCACTCCGACCACCCTCATCTTCAGGGCAGGCACGGGCAGGGCGTTTTTTGGCAGGGATGCGAGCGAACACCCCAGGGATCGTTGATGGGCTGCAGAAGGGAGGCTGCGCAGCTGCCAGAGGCATCAGGACTGTTTCTTAGATGACAACCTCTGCTTCCAATACTCGAGATGTCTTTAATTGCTAAAACCCTCTCTTCTCTCACCAATGCAGCAGCCCAAGCTGACCGCCCTCCTGCCTCTTTCCCTGTGGCTTCAGAGGACTGGGGCAGCTCCCCATGCCCTGCAAATTCCCGGTGTTTTCATGCCCTCGGATGGGCTCAGCTCAAATATTCCTCCACTGAAACCTGGGTGCGCTGATCCCTCAGCCAGGTGGGGAGCAGGCAGGAGGGGCTGTGAGCCTCTGCTAGCTCAGGGTGGGGCTGGTGAGGGGCTGTGTGCTGTGTGCTGAGTGGTGTGTGATGTGGCAGGGCTGGGTCCAGCAGGATCACCCCCACGGCTGCGGCTCCTTCTCCCAGGCAGGGTTCAGTCGGATGGGCTCTGCCATCCAGCATCGGCATTACTGTGGGTGTCCGTCTCCTTTGGGTCGGATCAGTGCCAGGCAGAAGCTCTCCGAGCCAAATCCCTCATTTCAGAAAGGTGGAGGCAGGACCTTCACCCTGACCCCACGGCAGCGCTGCTCCCCATTGCATCCTGAGTGCATCCTCCTGGCCACATCGTGAAGCTCAGACCCTACAGACCTCTCCTCTTTGCTCCCTTGCCCACCCGGATTGCCCCTGCACCAGCCCAGGCACCCGGGAGCAGCTCGGGTACCGCGGGGCGATACCCAGGGATGCTCGCTTGTCGCTGGGGGTAGCCATGGCAACGGAGCAGCATCCCTGCTCTCCTGCCAGCAATTTGCTTTTTCATCCTGCATTAAGGTGGACCCTCTCCGGCTCCTTTCTCCCAAGCCGAGAGCTCTCCCGCCGAGGGTTTTGCTCTCCAGCTCCTCGAGTCCCATCTCACCCCGTCCCACGCTGGTTTATCCCCGCTCCATAACGGGGTGCCGATGGGGAGCCGTCCCCTGCAGCCTGCGGGGTGGCCGGGAGCACGGCGCCCGGAGTTTCTCCTTAACACACGTTTAGGAGTGTCAGTGGGACAAAATTAAGGGTTTTCCTTATAGTTGTTGCTAAAAGGTCGCTGTCAAGGTTAAAATCTTAGATCTTTTTTTTTTTTTTTTTTTTTTTTTTTTTTCCTTTAATTGTAAAAGGCCTCTGTTAGGAATAACACACTGGCTTATTAATATGGATCGAATTTTTCAGTACTGAATGTAATTGTCACCCGTTAAGTACTTTGTTCACCTTTCACATTTCTCTCCGCTTGGGGAAGGCAAACACATGAGTCAGCGTCCCTTTTTCTGTCGGTTTTAGGCAGTTTCTGTGACAAGCCGTCGTGAATCAGCACAACGCTGCCAAGTTCAGGTCGCAAACGCTCGCCACGACGCTGCTCCGGGAGAACACGGCGCTTTAACGCAGGCGAAGGAGAGACCCCTCCCGGTCCCGGGGCTTCGGGGAAAACCCCTAAACCAACAGATTTTGGAGTCAAATCGGGCACGGTGGTTCTGCTTTAAGGGAAGACGTGCAGGAGGGTTTCTGATCGGATATCAGGGCTGCGGATGGGGAGGGAAGAGGAGATATGTCCGGGCTGGCAGAGCAGAGCCCTTTCCCTAGACATTCAATGCTTCCCCTCCTCTTCCCCTCCAGCTGGCACGTTCATTTTGGCAATACCCCATCAGCGTGTAATTAACACTCTCCTCTTTGCTGCCTGATGACCCCAAGCAACTTGCCTGTCCCACAGGCTGCAGCATTTCTTGCTGTCCCCTTCCAAAGCAAGGTCCCTGCTTGCAGCACCCACATGGGGTCTGGGATGGGGATGCCGGGCACTCGGGGACATCATTAGGGTGCCAAGAGGGGGTGACCCCACGGGGTTGGCCCTGGCAGCCTGTCCTCTGGGGGATGGCACCCCTGCCTCGTGGGCTTGCTGTCCATTTGGGTTCGTGGCTGACTCAGCCCCAGATGGTTGCTGCGAGCGCTTATATAACGGCATGTTTTGGTGGGGGCCGGGACGCGGTGAGCGGCGAGGAGGTGGGCGCGGGGGCGAGGGAGGGAACAGAGCTAAAGATAAGCCTGGCAGCTCTGGCACTGCTTCGCCAGGCCCCCGGGAGCCGGCAGGGGAAAGGCGCTGGGGATCGGGCGCTGAGCTCGCAGCCACGGCCCCGTTCACTGAGACGCAGCGCAGCATCCCGCTGCCAGCACCGATCCCCTCCCTGGTGCCCACCGGGCACCTTAGCAGGGCTACCTTCCCCAACCTGCCCTCCAACAGCACAGAAATCACCCCCATTCCTTAAAACTTTTTTTCTTTTTATTATTTTTCCCCGTGATTCCTCACCTGGGAGCGGCAGGGCTGCACCGAGAGGTGCAGAGCCCCCCAGCAGCCTTCATCCCCACCGCTCTCCTCCTCCCGCACCCTCCGCTTTGCTGTACCTGCCGACCAGCACCGAAGCGCGCGATTGTACCAGAAAACTGATGTTTATTTCTCTTAAAGGGATGTTTTGGGTGACCATTGACCTCTGTAGAAGTCTTCCTCTTTTGCCCAGTTTACAACTTCAGTGTAAACACAGAGATGACCCCTTGTTTTTTTTTTGGGAATTTTATTTTAATGCTCTGGAGATTTGCTAAATAAAAATGATTCAAACATGAAGGACATGCTGGGTGATGGCCTTTCTCATGCGGATGCTCGCAGGGGCTTGGGCTGGGCCGTAATTAACTACAGCCCCTGCTCCGTGTCCGGGCAGGCAGTGCAGGACCCTCAGCATCAGGGCTGACCCCAAAACCCCAGGGGTGGCTTTTATTGGGCTGGAGCTGCCTCCGGAGGAGAATTCCCCAACCCTGAGGGGCTGGATTTGACCCCCAAACACGTTCTCTGCCCTTCAGCAGGTGCTTGTGGTTGGCCAAGCACATGCGTGTGGAAGCGACATAAAGAAGTTTTGGAGGCTGCTGGCAAGTCCTGGAGCGAGGCAAACCCGGGAGCCCCCAGTTGGGCTTTTTGGGCAGGGGGGGCCACCAGGAGCAGCCCCCGGCCGTGTCCCACCAGCTCAACGCTGCCGTCCGAGGGCTCCATACGGCAGCACGGCGATGATGCTGTGCGGGGGCGACGGTAAGAACAGGCGCTCGGTGTCGGCAGGAGGCAGGAGGAGCGCTGCGGGCTGGTGGCAGCGCTCAGATGGTAGGGGGAAGTCCGCAGCTCCTGATAATTAGGAGAAAAACTAAATAAATCGCTTTGAAAAGACAATGGGGGGGGGGGGGGGGGGGGGAGAACTCAGGCCTGGGCTCCTGCCAGCCATGGATTTGCAGCGTGCTCCCTCCCATGCTGGGTTGGAAGAGAGGGGCTTCGTCCCCTGGACAGGTCGGGGTGGCCGGGCTGCATGGGCTGCAGTGACAGCCGGCAGGCAGGGGGCTGGCGGTGGCATCGCTGGATGTGCCAGGGCTGTGGGGACAGGTGGGGGGTGTCTGGGTGCCCCCTGCCATGCAGGTCCCCGCATCGCAGCCCCAGGACATGTCTCCATCCCGCAGCTCCTGACGTGGAGAGGACTGGCCTTACGGTGAGCAGGGATCTGGGGATTATGCTGCCGGAGTCTGACCAGCCAAAAATTGTTAAAAATCAGAATATCCGTAGCTCAAATCCAGCTTAAGAGTCAAACCAATCATCCAAACCATCTGCCTCGCCATTGAGGATAAGACTACTTTTATTGTTTCCGTAAGCTGCTAAGCAGCTTTTCAGCAATAATAATAATAATAATAAAAACCCTCTCTGCTGGGACATTTGCTGCGGTGGGACAGCACCGGGGTCCTGCTGGCACGGAGAGGCAGGGCACGGCGCGGTGACAAGGGGGATATGGCACATGGGGGACAGCAGGGACGGCGCTGGGGCGCATGGCATTGCTCCCACACCACGGGGCAACGGCTGGTGCCCAGCTGCCTCCCCAGCAAAGCGGCTGCTGGAGGAGGGGTCGCAGCACCAGCTCCCCTCCAAGACATCCCCAAAGGTCTCCGGAGGCTCTGGCAGCCGGGGGTGATGCGTGACAGCCTGTAATCGGAGCCGCCCTCGCCGCTGCCCACCTGACCTTCTCCCAGGGGTATTCTTAGCCCGCCGAGAGCAGCCGGGCAGAGCCGCAAGCTTTCCATCTGCAAGGCGTCCCCGGCTGCAGGCCAGGCGCTGGGCTGGGGAGAGGATCTGTGCCTGATCCTCCCCGGCCCCAGGGAGAGGGGCTGTGCTGAAGGCTTCGAGCCGCCCTCCAAACCCATCCTCTGACCCCTGTGCTGCCCCTTGCTGCCTGTGCTGTCCCGTGGGGGCACCTGCCCCAGGTTCCCCTCTCCAAACCCCACTCCTCCAGCAGCCTCTCGGGGAAGACGAGCTGCAGGCCCTATTCCCATGTCCGGCTGCTCCACTTTACGAAAGCATCACCTATTTTCCCTTCATGGCATCCTTCCTGACAAATAATTAACACCCCTGCGGTCCATGGATTTCAAAGCAGGACACTGATGGTGACAGAAAGGTCCAAGTAGTGTTTTTTGCCCCATTCTGAAGGAGCAGAACACATACCTGGGGTGAGGACATGCCTGGGGTGAAAATTCATTGCTGCCTGTGAGTCTGTGTTGGGGCAACCCGCGCGGTGAGAGCAGGAGGGCTTTGTAGTGAAAGGCACTCGGGTTATATACCGGTGCTGGTGTCTGGCTGCTCCTCCTGGCTCTGCTTGAGATGAGCTTGCTTGGAGAGGTTATTGTGCATCAGAAGATACACCTGAACTAAAATCAAGTTGTCTTCATGTGGAAATAAGGAAGGAGAAAGAGCTGTTTGATCAGCAGTCAACCAGCCAACAGGAAATTGTGCTTCCAAAGGCTTCTGAGCTCTCATTTCCAGTGCTTGGCCTTTCTCTTCCCCAGGAGATGCACGGTGCTGCCAGCTCCCCGTGTCTGCCAGCAGCCCCATGACTCCAGCCAGGGGGGCTCTGGACTCTGTGCCCCCCCAAGGACCCTCCTGGACACTCGGCTCCTTTGTGTGGTCCCCAGGGCTGGCCCCATCCCTTCCCACTGCCCGGGGCTTGCCCAGGAGACCTGGCTTGCAGCCAGCAGCCACGCCACCGCCTCCTAATTAGGGAGAGCTGCAATTAGTGGCACACCAGCACCGTGAGAGAAGCCCTGACCTGTCAGTCTTGGCCGCCTCGCAGTATTAACCTATGAGGTCCCTGACACTTCCCCTAACGAGCCCCGAAGGGCACAGTGCTTGGAGCAGGGCGCACACCTTGCTCCCGGTACCGATCCCACCTTGCACGCATGCAGTCAGCTCCCGCAGGTCAGCTCAGCACTAAATGTCTGCAGAATTTCACCCCGAGGAGCAGCAGGGTCATTTCCTACATGGGGAGACTGACGAGTGGTACCCACCAATGTCATTTTGTGCGTGTCTTTATGTGCTTTCTCCATACAGAGGTGCAATAGTCGTGCCGAGGAGGGCAGTACTCTGTGCCTGTACCCCTTCTGCTGTGTGTTTCCAGCCCTGTGCGTGAGCACAGCCCCTTTCATCTCGACATCAGAGATATCCAAAACCACCATCCAGGGAAACACAGCTGAAAGGCACTGGCAGGGTCAGTCCCTTGGCGCTGTGTTAGAATCGATGCAAGCACTGCCGGAGGAGTCTATAGATTTCCATATGCCACAAGCCATAAAGCAGCCCCCAAAGCCCCCGCGTCAACACAAATCAGCTGCTGTATACATGACAGCAAGCCACAGAAACCATGCAGAGCAGCAGGCAAGGCCAGGATTTGCTCCTCATCCCCGTTAGACATGGGAACACAGTCATGGGCTCCCTGCTCAGCGAGGCCGGGGCCAGAATCACCCCATGGACTGCGAGAGGGAGCTGCTCCCACGTCTTCCACCTTCATCCTCCTGCCACAAGCTCTATTTGCTGCTCCGAGCTGCTCCGGGCAGGTCATCAGCTGCTGGTGCCATGCCTGGGCACCCCAATGCCATTTCCGAGATGCTGGCAAGCACCCCTCAGGAGGAAAGCAGCGCAGCCAAGCCTGGAATGGCCTGCTGGGGCAGAGGAGGCTCCTTCCACACGTGCATCACGTGCTGGGATTTAGAGAAAAGGGTATTCTTCACAGGCTCACAGCCTGCAGCCTGAATCCCCCAGGCTCAGGGAGAGCCCCAGCCGCTGCCACGGGGCTCTCGGCTCCCTTTGGGGTCAGGCTGGACCCTTGCACCAGGTGACACGGCAGGGCTCGTGGTCACTCGTGTGCAGCAAGTGATGCTGCATGTGCCTCTAGCCCTGCCTGCACTCTCAGCAGCAGCACAGTGCCCTGGTCCCTCTCCTGATCCCAAGCTTGGAAAATTCAAGTCTGGTTCCTTGTGTTCCCACGTCCCCACTCACTGAAAAAGAAAAAAAAAGAAAAAAAAAAAAGAAAAATAATAATAATAAAAAAAAAAACAGCCCCGTGCACGCCCCAGCTCCCCAGACTCCGGTGCAGCTCTGCTTCCCCGGGAGCTTCCTTCAGTGGTGGCCACTGCTGTGCACTCCCCAGGCTTTGATTAACTCCAGGCTCTGCTCTCTCTGCAGCCCCCTGGGAAATGAAAGCCTCCGGTGATGCACATCAAGCCCGAGGTTGGCTCCTGGCTCCTCCCTTCTAGGTGCTGGGGGAGCAGGAGGCTCCAAAAATCCCTGCTCAGGACCAAGGCCAGTCCAAGAACCTCATCTGAGCACCCCTCAGGCAGAGCTGGAGTGTGGTCCCAGCTCCTGCCCCAAGAAGCTTGAGTTTCCCTGACGTGTCCCAGAGACCCTAAATATTTATTTTTGTGTCCAAGCCTGCTGAGATTTGGCCTCCTTGATGAACTAGCTCACTCACAGATTATCTCATCTGCCAGGCCGGTGGCTCTACTGGGTCGGGATGGGGCTCTCAGTCACTGCCCAAACCCAACCTGCGATGGAGAACACAGGGAAAGGAGGAGGCAAGCGGTGATGGAGACTGCACAGGCCACTGGGGAGCTGGGCTTCCCCTGCCACCACTTTTCCACCTCACTTAGGTCACCTCCCTCAATGGCCATGATCTAATTTCACCAAAACCTGCTTTCTGGGCCCTAAATCCAACGTCAAAGCAAAGCCACTGGTGTTGACTCCCCAGGCCGAGCTGCAGAGCCCCGCGCCGCTCTCCCCGCTCCGCGGTGCCAAGCGCTCCTCGGGCACCGTCACCTGATCTCCGCATCCCGCTCCAAGCCCAGACAAAAATAAATCTGGGAGCGCTCTGGCAAGGCGGGCGCGAGCTGAGCCCATTGTTCCAGCGATAATGCTGGTTCCCAGTGAGTGATCGAGCAGAAATGCAGATATTTCCCGCGCCTCGCCAGCCTCCCAAACCGCGGCTCAGCCTCCAGGAGTGGCCAGAGGCTGTTGCTGCCCCACAGCCCTCGACCGAGCAAAAAAGGATGTGTTTTTTTTTTCCCCTTGTGTGAATTATCTCAGTGATGAAAAGTTCCTTCCTTGTGGGCAAGGCTGAAGTTTCCACATGGATTGTTTTGTTTTTTTTTTCCCTTGGAAGCTTATTTAACAGAAAGGGGAAAAATGCCCTCACCTTGAATGCTGGGAAGGAGAGGTCCAAACCTCCAGCCCCAGCTCTGTTGGGCACATCACCCCTGTGGGGCAGCATCCTTAAAATGCAGCTACTGGCACCTCCTCGCAGCCACCACGTCACTTCCAAGCATATAAAGGCCCATGGAAGGTCTCACCGAGGCCTGCCAACTCATTTCAGTTGCGACCCAAGGCAGCGCCTGGTGCTGAGGGGACACCACAGAGTCCCCATGCAATGGGGAGGACTGGCAGTTTGGGGTCTTCTTCATCAGTCAGCCAGGGCACCTGCCACAAGCCAGCCCTGCAGCGGGGAGTCACCGATTCCCTGGTACGTGCTGGGTTTCCACGTGCCCTTGGGGGGTTTGCAAAGTTTCCCTCGCATCCCCGGTTCCTCTGGTGATGCTGAAAGGCTGCAGAGGCTCTGCTCAAAAGGATCCTCTCCTGCCACCGCCACAGGCACAGAGCTGGCCAAGCTCAGCCCCCTCCTAGACCCTGCACGAAAAGCCCTGTGAAGGCTTTGCCGCAGGAGCCTCCTGCCAGCAGAGCTGAGACGTGGGCTTCAGCTGCACCTCCTGGTGCTCCAGGTGGCCAAGCACCTTCCAAGGCCCCTGCCCGGAGCTGGAGACATCAAAGTCCCCACAAACACTCTCCTTCCAAGCAGCCCAGCGTGGCCTGGCGTGGTGATAAAACAGGAGAAAAAGCCAGATCTGAGCAGCGAGCTGAGAGAGGAGGCTGCAAAAACAGAGCCACGGAGAAAGCAGGAGCACAGCCCCTTGGCATCCCTTCCCCGCTGCTCCCCTGGCTTTGCAGTGTGCCTCACGCTCCGCACGCCTCGGCCTTACAAAGGGACGGTCCCCTGGAGCCTGCTGGGCCCCATCCTGACCACGTGCACGGCGGCTTGGACTCCAGTGCTCCCACCGAGGAGCCTCCCGTTCCCACCACGACGCACGAGGCACCAGGGGAAGCGTCTCCCCTTTCCCAGCATGGCCACGGGACAAAAGTCCTGCCTGTCCCCGCGCTGGCTTTTACACCCCGCTCCCCCAGGCCTGAGTTCCCTCACCCCCTCCCCAGGCCATACCTGCTGCTTCTTCTGAAGGCGTCATGACTTCACTGCCTATTTTTATCCAGCCCACTGCTAAGTAAAAGCAGAGTTGACACTGGTTTTTTTTGGGAAAAAAAAAAAAAAAAAAAAAAAAAAAAAAGTCATTTTTCTTATTGTGTGGGAAAAGATCCATGGGTTGGGTTTTCTTTTTCTTCCCCCTTAACTTGGAGATCTCCCAAAGCAAACAAGTGCGGTTAACTGGAAAATAGGATGATTCACCAGTCCCCTGGGCAGATGGTACCCGGGTCCTCTCTTCTCCAGCTCCTGGCAAGGGAAAATGCCCCCTGTAAAACTTAAAATAGACGATCCTGCATTCATCACGGGATCTGTTTTGCAAAGCCGGCGTGCCTCGAGTGACCTCCTCCACGCACCCACACCACTTGGTTCGCTCTGTCCTGGTGCACCAGAGGGGCACTTTAGGGTGTGCGGCCACAGATCAGGGGCACGGGAGGTTCCCAAAGGCTGCAGCCTGCCCGGGGATGCTCAAAGCCTAGCAGAGCTCTGGGTGACATCCCCAAAGGGATGGAGCAGCCTTGAGCCACCCCAGGAGGTGTAGCAATGCCGTGGCTGTGCACCACGGTGTCTCGTCCTTGTGGAGCATCTGCCGTGTGATGCCCTTGCTCCAGGGTGCTGAGAAGGTGCTGACAGATGGAAAAGCTGGTCGGGAGGTCCCCGTGGGTGACCAGAGCAACGGAGCAGCATTTGTCTTCCCTGCAGCCTCTGCTACGTGCCACGTGGAGATGGTTTCTCCACGGTGTGACCCAAACCCCATCTGGGCAGCGCAAGGATCAGCTACCCTTCCCGGAGAGGCAAGGCCTGCTCCTACCTGCCCCCTCCCGTGGGACTGATCAGGCTCGTTGCATCTTATTTCTTTCCCCTTAAGGGCACCCAAATTTTGGCCTCACCGGCAGCAGGGCTGTCTCTGCAAGGTGGCCTCGTCTCGGGGGCACCCCGAGCCAGCAATGGGCTTTTGAGGGGCGTTCAGCATCGCAGCCCCAGAAGCAGATCTCATGGGGAGGTGTTGGACATCACCAGTGCCCTGCTGAGTCCTGGGAGGGGGAAGAGGCTGGGGAGAAAGCGGGAGATGAGCAGATCTTGGGGTGACAAGCCTGAGCTGCTGGATCCTGGGGGCTGTGCTCAGGCTCTGCCTTTCCCTGCCCAGGCATTACAACACACAGGAGCCTGATGCACAGCCTGAGAGGCCAAATTCCCAGCACTTTAAAACTCCCCCTTGGAAGCTTTTTGGCTTCTTGAGGCCCGGGCTATTTCTGGCGGCACTCGGCAGGGTGTTTTTCTCTTGCTTGGTAGCGAGGCAAGGCTGAACAAAGCACTCAGCTCTGCCTCCTCGGGGACGGCCTCGCAGCCCGGCCAGGGCTGGCAGTGCCACCACGAGCCCGGGCCCCCTGCCTGCTCTCCAGGCCAGGGACGAGCTCCCCAAGGTCTTGAACCACTCATTGCGTGAGCCAGAAAGTTTCTTCCTGCCTCTTGCCCTTAAAGCAGGACTTTTCAGCCCAAAAAAAGCTGCAGCCCCCACTCCTCGCAGTGGGTCTCGTGCTGCGCCCTGGGCTTTCTCCTGCCTCGCTGCTGGAGGCAGATCAGAGCCTGCTGGGCTGCACAAGTACTCCAGCTCCTAAGAGGGCCCTTGGGACAGGAAGAATGAGCTTTTTTTTTTTTTTTTTTTTTTTTTTTTTCCAGAGTTGATAAGCCTCAAAACAAGTAGCAGCCGATAGCAGTGTCACCTCATCCACGTCGGGCATTTTTATCAGCTTTGCCCTCCTCCCGCTGCCTCCGTCGTTTATTCAGATGCACCCACCCACCCCCCTCGTCCCTGGGGGTAGGCAGCAACCTGCTGCTCTGGTACCCCCTCCTCCTCCTCTGCCCACGCAGGAGGCTGTGACAGCCGCTGGGTCACCCCTGGGCACACCCGGAGAGGGATTAAGAGGAGGAATCCCATTTGTGATGCCAGATCAAATACCTTGAGTAAATTGTGCTAAGAAAAGCAGCAAAAATTATTAAAAATATATATATTTTAAAGGAAATAAAAGAAAAGCAAGCATCACCCAGGTGTTCTGGTTTGGCAGGGGTGGGGACACCCTGGGGGCAGGAGATGCTCTTTGGGGTGGGGGTGAGGGATGGTTTTAGGGCTGCAGCTGCTCCTCTGAACCCCTGGCTCCTGGTGAGGGGCTGGGAAGTGCTGGCTCTGCAGAAGGCTCGGATTTTGTGCAGATGTTCGACAGAGCCAGGATGTTGAGCATCATTCCTCTCCAGCTTGGGCTCGCAGCCCCTGCTCTGCACCGGTGGGTGGTCTCTGCTCCGCACCACATCTCTGGAAAGGGACGAGATGTCCGCTGTGAGCGTCCCTGCGTGGGGAGCTGGCAGAGGTGCAAGCATCCCGGGGCTGGGATCTGGGGCTGCCAGGAGCCACGCTGGCCACGGACTTTTTTTTCTGGTCTGGCTGCAGATCAGAGCACGGGGATTTGGCACTCGGGATCCCAAACTGCCCCACAGCCTCGCATCTCACCCCGAACTCACCCCCAGGGAACTCCTTGCTTGGATGCAGTCCCCGGCTGAGCCACAGCAGCCTGGTGGCCACCAGTTCATGTCTCTCCAGAGTGCTGAAGGCACCGTGGGAGGGGGGGGGTTTGGTCAGACCCCAGCCTGGGAAAGGTGGCAGGTACCATGGGGAGTGGGAAGGAACAGGGAGCCCCTGTGACAGTAGTGCTGGGGTGTGGAGGATGCAAATCCAGTGCAGAAGGATCAGCAAGGCATCAGGAACCCCAGGAACCCACACACCTCTCTGATCACCCCCTGGGAGCTGCTGCTTTCACCCTTCCTCCCCCTGACCTTATTCAGAGGGGGCCCTGTGAAGACCCCAGCAGATTTTGCTGCCACGAGACATGGGCATGCAGGGACACTCCCCCGCAAAAAAGTGTCACCCCACCGCACCTCCCGCCTCTCCCCTCAGCTGCCGTTCTCCATGGAAATTTGCTGTTTTTTTTTTTATTATTATTATTTTCCCCCGAGAACAAACCCTGCCCAGCACCGGGTCTAGCTGGAGCTGCCCCGCAGCCCTTCAGCCTCCCGGCACCAATCCATCTCCGGGCTCAGTGTCACAAGTGCATCATGGAAAACGGTATCGATCCCGCGAGGTGGTGACTTAATTTGAGGGCTCTAATGAGGCAGTGATTTAACCTCATTACGCAAAGGTAAGCGGAGCTCTGGGTGCCCTGTGCCGGGGGGGGAACCTGGTTGTGCTGTTGCCCAACTCATGCAGGAAGGTGCCTCCAAGGACAAGTCGGTCTTAGGGAAGGGCTGGGGCTGCTGTGGAGCCGAGCCAGCACCTCGTTGTTCCTGAGGCTGGAGAGCCCAGGCTCTTGGCCACGCTCACGGTCAGAGGGGAGCTGAGATCCAGCACAGCCCCGTGAGAGCTGCATCAAAATTTGCTCTCTGTGTGCTTCCTTCCAGTTCCTGGCTTCTTCATTCCCACCTGCTTCTAAGAAGGCACTTAGCGTGGAGTTAATGCACTGCCTGAAAGCAGCACATCCTGCTTCACCATAGGGCAGAAAACCCGGGGGAGGGCGCCCATTAGGCAGACTGAGAGTCTCCACCAACTCCCTTTACATCCCTGGTCAAGCCATTTAATTCGATTTCCCCATTAATGCACCACACTATCAGGATCGCCCCCCGGCCCTGAGATATTTGCCCTCCCTGTCCCCAAACCAGGCAGCTTAGCTCTGGACACCTCCTTTGGACCTCTGGGGCTCTTGGGATGCAGCCAGGGTTAGAGCTGAGGCTCCCCAGGATGAAAACACTGCTGTGGGGTGGAACTAGAAGTGTGAGGTCCTGCTGATGGCCATGATTTTCCAGCCACCCTGACCAGAAAATCACAGTGCCAGGCTCTGCCATGCTGAGCCCAGCAGAGCCCTGGTCTGTCTCAAACCCCCGAGACACCAGCACCGTGCTCTCCCCCTTCCAGAAGCATTTCCTCTCCTCAGCTGGAAGCAGGTGCAGGTTCCTGATATCTCTCCTTTCTGTCCACAAAGGAAACGGGGCGTGAGAACAATCCTGTACATGCGCAGGGCAACAGCCCCGTTCCCACTGATCGCACCAAGACCCACGGATGATTCTTCCCTGCTCTCTGCCGGGCCTGGGAAAGCAAGACAGGAAAACAAACGCTCACATCTCCTTGAGCCAATGATCCCACCGATGCCTCAGCACAACCTAGCAGTGAGGATTCCCTCCTCCTCACAGCTGGTGGAGGCAGGACACAAGCACACGCTGCTACGACTGTTCCAGCCCCCAGGACAGTCAGTGCAGCTAAAAGGGGGTCTCAGCACGTGCAGAGTAGGATACTGCTCCTGCCAGTCATAGCAGGTGCTGGTACACCTGGGACATCACAGAGCTACGTTGTCCTATGAGTTGTTGGTGTAACCAGCCTCAGCATCGTGTGCAGGTACAGCCTTACTGGGTGCAGGTGGCTGGAAGCAGCACCCCGAGGTTTGTGCGCTCTTCCCAGCCGGGTGTGAGCATCGTCCTGGCTCTCCTGCTCCAGGAGGTGTGGGCAGCGAGTGTGGATCCCCAAGAGGAAGAGTAGCACAGAGCAGGCAGCCACATGCGAAAAAAAAAATAAATAAGAAATAAAAATAAAAATAAAAACCCTCCTGGAAACTGGGAAAGAAATGCAGAGTAAAGGGAAGGAGAGAAAAAAATCTCTGCCTTCTAGTCATTCAGGCAGGTACTACCTATAGCAATCCTGCTGTCCTGCAAAACCCGGGCAATTTTCCTGTGCACGTATATGAGATGGGATGAAATGAACCCCACGAGAGGGGCAGAGAGGGATTGCTGCCTCCACTCCTTCCTCCCACCCGTCCCCAGCTGGCAAGGACAAGGAGCGTTGCTGGTGGCCTTTCTCTAGCAGGGACTGGAGTCACCATGCCAGCAGCAGCTGGGTAACCGCCGATCCCGATCCCGTTTTCTCTGCACGTTCAGCAAACAGTGACTGCCTCCGACACGTTCTCCCAGGCAGCCTCCCCTCACCGCCTCCTGCGTGCGGGCTCGAACGTCACCGCGCGTGGAGAAGCGGTGGGCTGGGGACCGAACTTTGGTCTGCGTGGGAAGCTCCCCGCACGCAGCAGGAGGGGCGAAGTTTAGCGAGGATGATCACCGGGATCCAGCAGCTCAAGACACCCCAGGATCTCTCCCGTGAGGAGATGACTGGCTGCTTTAACGAAGCGGTAACTCATTAATGGCAGAGCAATGCCAAAAGGAAAGCTTGGGGGAAGCAGGGAGGCGGGGGGAGAGGAGAAGAGGAGAGAGAAAGAGGCTGGAGAGCTGCTGTCCCCTGCCCTTTCCCACTCTTTGACATGCAAATTTCCCTTTCAAGGAGCAATGAAAAACCTCTCCATCTTGCCAGGGCCTGGAGGGACCAGGCTAAGTCAGACCCATGGAGCAACTGCCCCCTGCAGCCCTCCCGAAATCGTACCCCACCGCCTATCCCGTGCTCCTGCCTCCATCCCCAGCCGCCCCCATTTTAAACTCAGTCAGCACTGGGATTTCTTCGCAGCCATAGGAATTGCAAATAGGCTGCCGGGAGAGATGGATGCCAGGGGAGAAAGGTTAAACAGGCTTTGCACTCTGAGGGAAAAAGAAGGATCCAATTCAGCTTTGCAGTTTCTAAAACGGTCTCATTAGATCCTGACTGAAGTGCACACAAGCAGTTTTGGCAAGGAGAAACAAAAGTCCTGAGAGGAGCGAGAGGAAGGATGAAGGAACAAGAGTCGGGAAAACTGCACAGGTTTTCAGTCCCTGATGTTCACTTGTCTCTCTTTTAATGCCCAAGCACTTTTCTTCACAAGGTACCTTTGGGACAGGTAGGGGATGGGGGTGGGAGATTTACTACTGCCGGATTTCTCAACAGATCCCATTAAATAAAAAGAATGGGAGCGAGGAGAAATTCCCAAGGCGAGAAAAAATCCATCATTAATTGCCGGGCCCCCGGGGGGCTGGAGCGGAGATGTTGGGCTGAATTCAATTACAGAGCCGGTCAGAATCGGGCAGGAAGATGTGGCTTCTTTCACCGTGTCAATTAAAGAAGTGACTGGGAGCGATGGGCTCTGCGCAGCCTCTGACCCGGGAGTCCAAGCGTGCTTCCATCCGGCGCTGCCTGATGGCTCCGCGGCTCCCGCTGGGAACATATGGGCTCACGGACAGCGCAGGGATGCCAGGAGGCATCTTTGCAGGCTGGTTTCTTGCTAAAACCAAGCCTTATGCCCTCTGCAGAAATTGTCGTGCTCTGCAGGAAGGCGGCATCGTTAACGGTAATTAATTTGTAGCCACCGTCCTTCTCCCTCGCGTTACCTGAGCAGAAGGGAGTGCATGGCCCAGCTGCGTTACTGAGCTTGGTGCAGTGCCCGCAGCCTGCTCCTGAGGTCTGGGTATGTAATTGCTCCGGTACCTGCTTAGCATTTCCCTCAGGGAACTAGGAGATGGCTGGCCATGCTCTCCTACAGCTCTGTGAAAAGCGATGGAGAAGTTTTCCCGAGGTGTCTGGGGACTGCAGATGTGCAGACCTGCCTGGCTGATGGGAGAAGAAACAGCCCCAGTCGCTCCATCTGGGCGCTGCCCTGCTTGTACCAGCAGCTGAGAGCTGGAGGGAACAAGAGAAAAATGCAGGTACCAGGGAATATCACGTCCCTCCCCTTTCCTCTGTCCTCCACCTCAGGCTAGGGTTGGGTAGCCCCAGCTTTCAGCCTTCCTAAGAGCTCCCAGCCCCACAGACCTGTCCTGGCTGATCCCCTCACCTCCCCTCTTCCTCCTGTGCCTTGCTGCTGTCCCTGCAGCTCACCTTTAGCATCTGGAGAACAGGCATTGGCAGGACATAAACCAGAAGCTAGGATGTGCCCAGGAACAGGGAGAAAGGATCTGCCAAGTGATGCCTTCAGTGCAAAGCGGTGCACATGTGTCAGGGCAAATAAACAGGGGAAACCATGAAAACTGGAGAAGAGCAGTAAGGGAATCCCAGGCAGGGCTCAGAGCATGGCCCCAAAACGCCTGTGCTGAGCACTGACAAAGCAGGGCAGAGGTGTGAGTGTGGCTGCTTCTGCTTCCTACTGGGCTCAGGTGAGCAGGAGTGTGTCCTTTATTTTTAATTAATTTTTTTTTTTTTTTTTAGGACCAGAGCACATCTAAGGAACCTCCACTGCATTGGCTTCTCCTCCTATCTGGGGTAACCTGCAAGTCCTCCCACTTCCAGCTCGCTGCTCTGATCAAAGCAGTAGCGGCGCTCTGTTCCTACTGGCTCCTTTTCACACTTTAAAAGGATCTCTCTTTCTCCGGATTTCCCTTCAAGGACCGAAAACATCCTTTCTTCTGCTCGTTCCTGCTACTTTCCTTTTACTTTGAAAACACTTATGTTATCGAGCAGCCACCACTGCAACAGCTACGGCTTAGTTCTCACCATCCCGGATCCTCCACGCCTGACCGGGTCACCACGGGCTGTTTCAGAGATATCTTGGTGTCCTTAAAAATTCCTCCAACAACAACAAAAAAAAGCAAGAAAAGTGAAGCCCAGAGGTCGGGTTCCCCTCTATCAGCACGGCCCAGAGCGCAGGAGTCCCAGCGGCAAGAAGGCTGCAGCTGGCCCTGCGTTCTCCATGGACCAGCTGAAATTCAGCAGGAACAAAGCCTCTCCTTATGGGCATGCGTCTACACGCACCGACACGTGTGCATGGCTCGAGTGCTCCTTTCGTGCTGGTGCTGAAGTGGAGTTGCATCTCCCGGGGAAGGAGAGCCTCAAGAGATGGGCTAATTGGTGGTTCGTGGCTAGTTAATGGGTAACTGCTAATTGGTAGAAGAGGCTGAGCAGGGCGGTGGGTTGTTGGAAGAGCTTCTCCGAGGCATTGGGAGGGAGGAAGAAGCCAAGAACAAAGGGTCTGTGGTGTCAGGCAGGGATTTCTATTTCTCGTGCTCTTGGCTTACTTACAAATATTCCCCAAAGCCCCTGCAATGAATGGATGAGCAGGATGAGCGGTGCTTCATTCCCAGCCCCAGAGCACAGACCCAGCAGGCAAGGGAGAGGTTTGCACAGACAGCAAAACCCAGCAGTGTGGGGGAAAAGGAGCTTTCTGCTTCGGCTCCAAATGTTGCCTCCAGCCCTACCTTCACAGATCCCCAGCCTGGGGGACGCTGAGGCTGCAGGGGGCTGCCACTCGAGCTTGGTGATTCCTGTGTTCCCCCATCACTGCTGAAGTGGAAAGGACAGGCCGTGGCTCTAACAGACTCTCCAGGAAAGAGCAAGGATGGAAAACACTGTGCCCCTTCTACCTGGAAGCTTTTGGGTCCTTTGAATCGTTTTTCCACCCACTAGAGCATCCTCATGTTTCAAGGCACTTCCAGCACCTCTCCCACCCTTTCCCAGCCTTCCTCAGCTTCCCTGAGGCTCAGAGGATATCAAAAAGGCCTGGAGCTGAAAGAAAAACCCCTAAAAAATGCTCTCCTGCCCCAATCAACGGGCTCATTCCCGCCGAGAGGCTGTGGAGCCGCACACAGCCGCATGCCTGGGAGAGCTGTCAGCGGGAGGGTAAGGAGGGAGAGAGGGAAGAGGCACGTGCTCTGCCCGCTGGCGCTGACTAAACCCGCAGGCTTTGTTTGCTTGGTCTCTGCAGCCCTCATAAAAGTCAAATGAGCTTCCTCGCTCGGAGCCAGGGCTGGGATAAGTGAGGCAGAGGGGATCATTGCCTCCTGCCTCTCCCCGTCTGGGGGCCCAGGGAGATATTTCAGTCCTTACAGGAGTTCCTGGGTCTGCGTCTCCTGCAGTGCTGTCCCTGCAGGAGCAATCGAGTAAAAGCCATTAAATGGCCCAAACCCAGATGTCCTGAGAGGCTGTGGAGAGAGCTGAACTTCTGAAGGTCCCAGCTTGGAGCTGAGCAGGAACTGAGGACACACAGAGAGGAAGGAGAGCTCACGTCCCCTTCGCCTGCCCCTTCCCAGCACCTCCTGCTAAGACTTGGGGCAGCACCAGGCGGGTGCCCAAGATGAGGAGGGATTTGGAGCACTGAGGCACCCAGCACAAACCCTGCTGACTCCGTTCCTCCTGCTGGGTGCTGGAACAGCAGCAGGAGCAGCAATTCCTCCCGTCAGGAGGAAGGGAAGGAGAGGGAAGTGCTTAGCAGGGAGGTGTAAAGGTGTAAATCATATTTTACAAGGGCCCAGGCAGCACTGCTTGTACCAGGAGACAAACCCGATGGGAGCATTTAGTGACAAAACACACGCAGTGTCTGGAGGGTACAAAGGTACAGCGGGGACTGAGCGATCTCTGCCCCACCGGGTATTTGGATGCTGGGAGACAGCTCCCAGGTAACACGTGGGGCTTTTTATTTGAAAACCGCTCCTTTTATTATTATCTTTCCTCCCACTGCAAGAGGCAAAGAGAAAAGAGACAGGGAGAGGGAGAGTCGCTTGACAAGCTGGAAACTTTTATGGGGGGGGGGCCCCCCCCAACTGAGTAAGTGGGAAAAAAATGAAAAAGTGGGGAAAAAAAAAAAAAGGAATTAGAAGTACAAGTCACTTTGTAAGGAAGGAAAAACAAAGTCAAAAGGCTCAGGGCTGAGTCAGTGTATTGCAGGGCTCGTGAGGGAGACTCTTGTCTTTTGGAAATCAGTAATCCAAAGGGCTCTGTGTGTGCGTAAAGTTATTGACTGACTGCATTATACCCACTTATCCCCCATTAAGCAGCAGGCTTCAGTTTGATCCCAAACAGCAAGGAATTAGAGTAAGCCTACCCTGCATTTCTAGCAAGGTTTCCATCCCCGAGGAATCCCAAGAGCTTCAGCAGCCCTCCGGGGGAGGCAGGACTGAGAGGCAGGTGCTTCTGGGCTGGGGGCTGGAGGGAAACCCTCGTGCTGCTGCAAAAAGCCATCGCATCTCCCTTATGCAAGCAGAGTAGGACAGGTTTAGCTTCCAAGGACAGAGAATATAATTAGCCTACCTCAGAACAAGCAGCAATTCCCTTCTCCCAGCTCAGCTTCAAACAAATCATCTCTCCTCCCTTTCCTACCTAGGTCTGCTGGCTGTGTCTCCGCACACCGGAGCGGCTCTTACGGTCTGGGAGGGACACGGACTCAGCAGAGCCTGGGAATTTTCAGCAGTGGAGCTGACTTGCAAAGTTTTTGTTCCTTTCTGCCCCCACTTCAGTTTTCCACCCCCCTCAGCTGTACTGATGCAACCGGTTGTGGATCTGTGGGGAAATCAGACCACATTAATGATCGTTCTTTTTTTCTTTAATTAAATCCTTCTTTCTTTCTTTTTTTTTTTTTTTTTTTTTTTTAAGATACATTCACTCGCATCACTTCAGCAGAGCAGGTTCCTCGCAGCCCCCAGTCTCTGAGCAGCACAGAGTTTGGCGAGAAGAGGCTTCCAGGGGTGAGAAGGAAAGGGAAGGGGACATCAGGGTCCTTCCACCAGCTCCTGCTGCCCCGAGGCTCTCTGCTACGGAGCCCCCCATGCTGCATTGCCCTGCAGCCTCCACCAAGCCAGCTCCATCCAGATGTCCCTGCAGCTGGCACAGGGGATGCTCAGGCTTTCTCGCTGCAAAGATGCTTTGCTTTGTGTCCCCGGCCACGCGCCAGCTGACTTTCAGTACAGCAAAGCCGCTTTGTAATGGATGCCACTGAAACTGCTGCTTCTCGTGGAGCTGAAGAACTGGGCAGCTCCGAAGGAAAAGGAAACTGCAGGTCCCTCAATGGGAAACGGAGTCAGCGGAAAGCACTGAGATCACCCCAGACCTCTAGGGCAGACCCGGGGAAAGACCTTGAAGGAATAGGTGAAGTTAGGATGTTTCACCCCTGCTGTGACAGCAGCCATGGAGGTCCCGGCACCTGCACCCTGTGCCTTAGCTGTCTCCTCCCGGCACCGCTGGGATCCTTCCCTCCTGCTGCCACACACAGCAGTGGTCTTTGGCCACGTTGCCTCTCCCCAGATCTTCCGTCTGGGAGCTGGGCTGGTTGTGCTTGTTGTGTTGAAAATATCCTGTGCCACAACACCAACTGGTCAAAGAGGGATCTGTCAAACTTCCCTGCGCACCCTTCTGCACCCTCCAGCCTGTGCATCTGAGAGGTGCCTCGTTTATGGGCTTGACACTGGGTATGACTTAACCAGCTGTGACAGGGGGGAGCCTATTTATAGGAGGAACTCCTAATGCTTCTCATTCAATGTCATGTTTGGGAAAAAGTAAAAAATGAAGCACAAATGACCCCTGAATTTCTGCCTCCGCTAATGGAAATTGCAGCTGCTGACCTGGCCAGGACGGGCAGCGTTTAGCCAGCTTCAAGGTCACCCAGAGGTTCGCATCACAGTCCAACTTCCCTACTCTAAATCTCCCTCCCCACTTGGCTTGGCACTCCTGAAGCATTTCAGGTCTGGACACACACACACACACACTCTCTCCTTCTCCCCATTCACGACAAAGACTTTGGCTGAGGTCTGCAAATAAATTGTTGTTTCTTTCTTTGTTTTTGTTTGTTTGTTTGTTTCCTTTCTTTTTTCCCATAGGGAAAAAATGTGATTTTTTTTTTTTTTTTTCTAGCATCCCAAGGGATAGCTGGCCACATATTTGGCCACCAGTACCAGCCCTCTCAAAACCTCTGGTCATCTCCTGCCTCTGTGGGCAGCGGCCAGGAGCCAAGGAAGGTGTACCGCTCTGTGCTGAGCCGTGCCGGAGATGGCACGCGTGCATCTCGAGCTCCAGGTGGCTAGGATGAGTCAGAGCCAGTCGCCTTTTTCCCTGCGGTGCAATTGTACCAGGCCCTGACAGCATCAGCTGGCTTTTATCATTGCTCCACATCAGAGCTGTCAGTCCTGAAGACAATGGAAGGTGTGTGGAGGGGGAGGAATTGAGAATCTCTGCGCTCCGTTGGCTTCCCAGAATGATGCCAAAGTGGCGAGCGAAGAGTTTTTGATTAGCAGCCTGCTGCCGCAAGAGGATTAGCGAGGACGTCAGTGACTGTGGCAGCACTGAAATTAAAAAGCAATACTTCTTGAGCTTCCTCTGCTGCTGTTTTGTGAGGAAGAGCTTAACTGATGGTGGAGAGAGCTCTGGAGGGCATGTAGCCACTGCAAGTCTCATCCATGCTCTTGGCCCCACTCTTGGAAAAGACTTTTTTCAGATCTGCTGGCACAAGCAGGGTGTGCAAAGGGCCAGCACCACCAGGATTCAAGTCTCCCCCATGCAAATTCACCTTCCCCTGTGTGTAACTTAGGGTGGGAGAAGCTCTTCTCAAGCTCACATGTTGCCATGGCTGTGACAAAGAAAAAGAAGGAAAAACGACTCAAAAAGCACAGCCCAGAGGCTTTTAGCGAACAAACAAGTGAATGAAAAGATCAAATCTTGCACAGCTGAGTTCTGTGCGAGGAGAGGGGGGTGGCTGTGCCTCCCTCAGGCACATCACGGAGTCTCCCGTCCCCCGATCACCCACGTGGATTCGCAAACTTGTGCGCCTTGTCCCATGCTTCTCCCTCGCGCCCGGGGGCAGCTTCCTGCGAACGCCCACGGCGTGATTCGTTCTCTCCCTCGCATCCCTCCCCGGCGAGATGCCTTTGGAAATGCTGGCAGCTGGTGGGCAATGCCCGGGGTCTCTTCGCCAGCCAGCTCTGCCTCTTTTTTTGCTTCTCGGCAGACTTGCACCTGCCTGTCGTCTCTATCTTGTGCTTACACACTGAGTTCCCCCCAGCGCAGAGATCAGCTTTTTGTCCTGTGTTTGTAAAGCACATGGCACGAGGACTTCGGTGCGTTCCAGACACTAGGCTTATCTCCTGAAAGCCAGAGGCAGGGGCGGCATTGCTATGTCGGTTATTTTCCAGATACAGAAATTGGGTTCAAGGCAAAGTGATTCAGCAAAGGTCCCTTGCAATTTTTGAGCACTGTCAGGACAGGATCTGTTTCTCCTGGATCTCAAACCAATACCTGGAGCGTGAGTCCACCCTTCCCTCCAGCACAGAATTACAACAAGTCTGATTCCTTAAAGTGCACGGTGCTGAGGCATTGAACAATATAAATCAGCTTGATCTGCGCAGGGCCAGGTACAATGGGCTTCTAAATTAAACCCTTCCAAATGGAAACCGTGAGACAGGTGTGAGAGACGATACCTCCAGGCTGGACAGCTTAATCAGAAATGAACACTGCCAAACCGGCCAGATAGAGTCACTTTGGCAAGAATCCCACTGTGTTGCTGCAAAACAGCAAGAAAATGGCTGTTGCCTTGATGATCCCATGCAAGGTGCTGTGCCCATGTTGCAGATGTTCTCATGTGCTGTGTCACCAGGCTCCTGTGGCCTGTTGCAGTGACAGAAATGGCCAGCTGCCCTAGGGCCCTGTAGGGTCCCAGCCTACGAGTCCCCATCCAGCCAGCCCCTCCAGGTAAAGCGCCCTGTGAGGGCTGAGTGGCATTTCATCTCACAGCATCCCTCTGGAAGTGACACACGGAGGAAAGAACACGTTCAGCATCAGGACAGAAGCCATAAAATAAGCAGAAAGGGAGGAAGTTTAAAAATTAATCAGAGCTTAAAGTGCTGTCAGGGTTCTCCACCTCTCTCCCTATACAGACACACAGCTATCACCAAGTATTAAAACTGATTGACTGGCCAGGTCAGGGTAGAGAAGTTGTGATAATTAGGCAGTTTCCCAGTAATTGGCATAGACTAAGAAAAATCCTTGTGCCAAGCACCCCGTGCAATGAAAAGGTACAATATATTCATCATCCGTTGGGCCAGGGCCAGATTAGCTGAACAAAAACTCTCAGCACAGGACAGGCAAATGCAGATTTGGCCTCCCTTTGGTAGGACCATGTGAAGCCAAGCCTGACCAGCTTCCAGAGCACGGCATTAAATTATCCTAGAAAACAATTTGCAGATCTCTCCCTCCTCCCCTGTAACTAGTTCCTGTTCCCGTGCTATGAAAAGTTTGGTTGTCTCCTTTTTTTTTTTCTGGCTGAATCTTTCCACAGCAGTTAGCTGCCATGGTGATGGAAGTTACAGAAATTAGTAAGAAGAAGAGTCATAATTAACAATTGACTGACAGTCCCATCTGACCTGAGACAGCAGCTGAAAGCTGCCTCCCACTTCAATCTGCTTGCCACAAAACAGCCAGGAACACACAGATCTGCTAGCCAAGGTGGCTTGGCTACTTGGCTGTGTTCCTGCCGTGGCTGTCCTCGGCTGATTTGGTGCTCGGAGCGCCGGTGGGGATGTGGCACCATTGCCCTCTTCTGGATCCACAACCCCGTCTGCTCCCAAGTTTGGGGGATGTCGCTGTCTCATGGGGACAACACACGGTGACTCCAAGGAGGATGTTTCGTAGGTACCTCACGCAGGTGCTTTGCAGGATTTCATCCAAAGAGCCTGAAGTTCTCCTGCATTTCTCCTCCCAGCATGGTGACTACACTGCGGTGCAGCTTCAAATGGATGGAGAAGGGAGAAGAACTTTACCACTTTGCCACCAAATGTACCGCTGTGAGCTAAGATGTTGGGGGTTCAAATCCTCCTGGGAACAGGGAGATTTCAGGCTCAAATGGCAGGAGATGTGTGGTTAAGCTGAAGGACTCCTTGCCACAGGATATTGCGTGAGCTAAAAATGTATATAAGCTTAAGGGAAGTCTGGAAAACTTTGTGGAAGAGAAATCCATTGAGGGTTGCTAATTACATAGAACTTCTGACCATTTATTTAAGTTATAGCTCCAAAAGAAATGCATATTTATGGAAGAAGAGTTCCTGGCCCTTCCTAGGTACCTGCTTTTGGGTTATATATGACAGGATACTAAATCAGACGACCCTTTGCTGACCCAGTGTAAGCACACTTCTTATTTTATGCATATGGAAAAGCACACAGATCTAATCAGGGGTCAGGTCCTGAGCTTCTGATTCAAGGTTTTATTCAGCTCGAGGCAGGCAGAGACTCAGTAATTGCTCAGCGACACACTTGGGGCCTGGCCCACCATCAGGCTCTCAAGATCTGGTGTTTTTGTAATGCACAAAATTATGCAGAAACTGCACTGTTTTATATGGGGAAGAAAATTAGCCAGACTCAGCGAAGCATGTTACTTACAGACTGAGCAAGGCAGTTTTTCACACTCAGCTGGAAAGCATTTCTCCCCTCGTCTCTCTGCTGGAGTACAAGCAATATGGCAACAAGGAGCATCAGACCTAATTGATGCCTGAAATTATGGGGCTGTTGTCAACATCCAAGGACCAAAAACAGGCAAAAATTGGGGTGCAGAGCCCCAGGAAACTGGTGAGGAGCTTCAGTAGCTTGCCCCAGCTCCATAATAGACTTAAGAGTCAAGAGCAGGTTGATGATAGCTGTTAGTGTATTAATGTATTTCCCAAACAGGAAGAAAAATGGGAGGGGGCATCTCCCCCTCCCCTCCGGTATGGGGGAAAGGAAAAATGGGGAAAATGGCAAGTCCCTGGCAGAAAAGTAAAGAGAGTGATGGGTGAGAGAGGTAGGGCATGCGTGAGTGCTTGGCACATGGAAGGAGAATGGTTGATCCTGGGTGACTGGAGACTAGTGGGGAGATGATAGGAGGGCACATGTATCTCCTAGCCAGGGATATAGGGAAAAGGAGGGCACACAGACTTCTTGGATCAAGGGCTGGATCAGGGGGTTGTAGGGTGTCTCCGATATTGGTCTGGCAGACTGGGACTACTCAGAAAAATATGAATGGAAAGCATAGTACTGCAATTCCAACACAGTCAGCCCCAGCATGAAGCCCTAAGTCTGAACAGTGGGTTAGAAAGATATAAACCCACAGCTGGGGTATCCCAGTGTCATCTCTGAAACTTGTGAGATTTCCCTGTCATTTTTTAAAGGTGATAAATGGGATACAACACAAGCAGCACACAGCACACATAAAAGACCCTTTTTAGGGTCAGGATGACAGAATGCATGGCAGATAGATCGGGAACCAGGAGTCAGGATTCCTGACCCCTGTTTAAGCTTTGGCACGTGCAGATTTACATAGGACAAAATACATGCTCTGTTCCACTTTCCTGCTTTCCAGTGAGCGTAGCAGTCGCTGCCTGCCCTAGCAAAACAGCATTCTCCATTCATGTTTGGGGAGCTCCTGGATAGCAGAAACCATGCAAGTGCCGAACATTATCTCGTCAGCATCCTGCAGGAGCACACCAGCAACACTTAACCTCCCCTCAAATCCGGTGGCAGGTCACAGCGATTGGTGGGTCTCGCATGTGTGTGACTGTGAGTCACTGAGCATTACTGCTCTTCATATTAATCTATTGTTGCAAGTGACTTGGAGCTGCCTACAGACAATCCTTCAGAATACGGAACAATGGAGAGCCTGCACATCTGAAGAAAGCCTCCTCTGCATGGCATCTTATTGCCATCGTAACCAGCATAAACAAGAGCAATTAAGACAATTTCAGAGCATCACCTCCTCCCTCTGGGGTCTTAATGAGAGCACGCTCAGAAGGGGGCTGAAGAAGAAGCAAGCAAGGGCTGGGAGTTGGCTTGTGTGGGAAAAGAAGGGTGAGAGAGTTTTAGATTCAGAGGGTTGCTTCCTCTCCACCCCATAGCATAATGCAAAGGGCAAGGAGGGGGAGAGATTTAAGCATCTCTGTGGTAGATAGAAAAGGTTTAGAGAAGCAGAGCTTTGCTGCTGCCTAACCCTCACAGCAGGATCCTGCATCTGGAGAAGGAATTTTTTGCTGACATACCCAGGTAACTAGAAGTAGCTAGAATAGGTGAGTGCCATGGGCATCACTCCGTGTAACATATAACAGGGTTCAGAGCCAGAGGTCTTAGCAGAAAACAGGGTAGGATTGGACTGATGGACTTTATAAGCAAGGTGTTATGAAGCTCTTCTAAAGATGATGATTATCCATCCCAGAAAATAAAGACAAGCCTCAACACGGTGCTGTTGGATTAGCATTTGGGTTGTTTGCTCACGCTCTGTAAATCTTTGCTGTATGCTGGTGATCTACGAGCATTCAGATGACTGAAAAGCTGTTTGTGGGTGGCTATGCAGTGAGGAGAGAAGGGAAATTGGGACGCTCTCCTTTGAGGAAGCTGCCAGGCAATGAGAGCTTATGTATTAGAGGAATTAATAAATACTCTGGAGAAGGAGAGGGGATGGCTCCTATCAGCTTGGTGATGACACCTGTTCTTTTGGCAATCTGGCTGCTTGCAAGGGAGAAGAAATGGATGGAGCTATAGAGCAGAGCTTCTCTTAAGGTATTGATGTGATCTAACACCGCAGGAACTATATCATTTTCAATTTACTTTTCTCAGGTTTAAGGCAGAAGTCAGAAACAAGGCGGTGGCATTCTTAATGTGTATAAATAGCCCTGATGGAAGTGTAACAGGAGCTCAGCTAGGTTTTAGCCAGCACAGCAAACGATATATCATAGACTCAAATATTTTGAGGATCACACATCTGGTCTGATAACCTGTACATAAAATAGCCATAGGATTTCATCCAGCTACTCTTGCAGCGAGCTCTTTAGCTTCTGTTTAATGTGTGTGGAATGACAGCCACCCAAGCCTCAGGTGGATCACTGAGCTTACCCTAGAGCCAAAATGATTCCTTCCATTCTCTGCAGAGACAATCTTTTCCTTTTATCTTGAAATTTGTTATCGCAGATTTGATTGTCTACTTTAAAAAAAAAAAAAAAAAAAAAAAAAAAGTGGCACTTTAACTTGCAGAGAGAAGAGAGGAGCTAAATCTGAGACCTCTTATCTGAATCTTCCTGATGCCTAAGTGCTGGATAATTGGAAATGCTGTCTGAACCATAAACGCTGTTTTGCTCAGATTTTGCTAACCTCATACAGACTTCTCCTTTCTGCTTTCCTAGTACATCAGAACCCTGGTTCTGGGATCTCAGAAGATACCTGAAATTTTCTGATCTTCAACAGGGAGAGACTGTACAGAAAATTCCTACAAGCCAGCAGGAAATCAGTGCTTTGCAAATTGAGAAACCCTCTGGCTCTGTGGTCAGGAACTGTTCAGAAGCAAAGCTTCACACAGCCAAGCTACGTGGACCAACTTTCCCTTAGCTAGGACTTTTGACAACTATAGTTCAAACCCTCTCGGTCAAAGACTTCATATCATCGTGTGGGTCTTTTGGATGGACGTGTGACATAGTCACACCACTGTTAATAGCAGTTCAGGAAATTGGAACTATCTTATGTGGTCCTCCTTGTCTTGTGCTGGTTCTGTGTGCATTGGATGGGTGTGCAGAGCTAGGGTCCACCTGCAAAAACATATGTGCTTAAATAGGAATAACTGTTAGAGGCTGCTGATGTTCAGGACAAGACAGCTTTCCCCCATGGATATCTTGTTTAGGTACTGCCCTGGGGGAAACTAGTGAGCACTCAGCAGTTCTGAACATCAGGTTGCATATTTAGGAGCCTTGTTTCAAATGCCTTCTACAAAATAGCAAAAATGCCATTTGACAGAAAAACGGTGAGATGTGAACAGCTGAATCTGTTCTCTACCACTGACTCACCCAGGGACGTGGAGCAAGTCACCTTATTTCTCCATGACTCAAGTATTCCTTTGTGAAATAAGGCCAACAGAAGAGTGGGTACAGCATTTTCTATAGGGGCCTGGTTTGTACCTGCTGATGTGTGTGTCTGGCTGGGCTGGAGTGCACAAGAGTTTTCAGTTCAGAAGAAAGGCTTGTAGAGACACATCTGTGTTAATTAACCAGCGCTTTATAATTTTCTGATATCTGGAAGGGCAGAGCAGCGTCTTTATTGTTGGATTGATGACCACTGTTTTCCTTATTAAGAGGAAATTAAAAATAAGAAGCGGTTATAATTATCATTTTGGACACCATTCCAGTGGCATTATTCTCAACAGGGTGTCAGGATTATAATGTAGTAGCCAAGTGAATGCCACCCTACAATTCCTTTTTTTCACTGCAGCACAAACATGAGCCAGTAAGATCCCCACTATCTCCCTCCCTGACATCCAGCCGTGCATTTCCCAGTAAGGCCAGCTCCCTCTCTCTGAGGGCCATTGTAACATTAACAAAGGCAGCCAAGTGGTATTGTTAACATCCAAATGATGGAAGGGGACATGGAAAAACTCCCCACTTCTCTAGAGATGAAAACACTCAGCTTGCACCATTCCAGAGGAAGAGAAGAATTTCCCAGATAAAGATTTATCACCGTCCCCGTCTCCTGCTCTAGGGCCGAGTGCTGTTGCTTGTTCCAAGCTCTTCAGTTTTGCCTGCTGCCCCATGCAAGGAGGAGAGAACCCGCCTTTGAAATCCGCTAGCCTTCTCCTGTGTTGAAAACCAAATGAATGGTTTTGTTTGGGAAAGGCATTCGCTGGGATTCATAAAAAGCCATCGTCGACGTGACAGGCCTTGTTATTGACTTGGAGCCAAATCTTGAGGTCTTTGCCTGAAGGATCAGGAGGGCTTGAACCCAGAACTGTTATTAGCCTTGACATCATCAGCTCCTGACATGGGATAGTTTTCCAGTGAACTTGCTTGAGATTGTTTAGAAATGTCAAGTGGCCGAGCCACAAGGACACAAGAACGAGGTGTCAAATTCGCCCAATTGAACAGGAGAATTTCAGTCCTCCCCTTTGCTCTCGTTGGCGATGGCAGCGCTGCTGACAACGTACGTCAGGGTTACACTGCGTTATCAGACCGCCTCTCAGCGCAGGCATCCCTTGTCAGCACCGTCCACGTGTGAGATCCCTGCTAAGTGGGAGCAATGGGATCCCTGTGGAGCCTCAGAGACCCGTGAGAGCACTTTTTCAGCATTAATTGCATTGTTGTGGATGGAGTTCATACCAAACCCATTCAAGCAGAGGATGGACGCTGTGTCAGCTGGACAGAGGCCTACAAGTTCTGGTTGTGGTGTGGCAGAATTTTGCCAAAGGACACCCAGCGTCATGTCACAGTAACTGACAGCTTTGAAGGCAGGGAAGGAGAAGGGCAGAGGAGGCTAAAGAAGCCAGATAGCTGCAAGCAATCTGGCCTACAGGTGCAGCAATCCCCACGTTTTCTCCTACTTCACAGAGGCAAGGGTTCAGAGTTCGAACACCAGCTGAGGGGAGACAGTATTGTTAAAACCTCTGGCTGAATTCTTTGTCCACACTGGGACCAGGTACAGCACTCTCTCTAATACTTGTGGAGTACTTCAGCTCACCAGGATTTAAATCAACCTTCTCAACATCCTTTTCCTTTCCCCATGGTCTTCACTGCTTTCAGTGCCGCCAGATTTCCCTGGGTATACCCACAGCCTGAATTAGACAGCAATCTTACCCCTGTTCTCATGGACTCAAACCACCATTCTGGCTGTTGACACTAGTCAAGGTCTAACAAATCTACCATCCACACCTCCCAGAACCTTACACCACAGAGGTGCCTTTAGCCATTGATAATCATTGCTTCATGAAGTTAAAACCAGTTCTACTAACAAAAATGATAAGGGATCAGAACAGTTTCCATACTGGTCATATATCCACCTATCCATCCCACCATCTCTCCGTATTTTTTGTAATCCTCGAGGGCACCACTTGTTAGTGTGCTACAGGACCTCATCCAAAACGCTTTAAGACCCCTAAAGTAACCATGGAGGACTCACCCGCCTTTCCGTCAGGGAAAACAGAAGTTTGAAATTCCAGGGGAGGGCTGAAATCTACCCAGCCGATTGGCTGGAAGATGCTTTCTCTCCCACACGTCCCGCTCGGTAACATTTCCAAATATTTTGAGCAAGCAGAAAACAATTGTGTTGGAGGGGCAGAGAGGGCCTGCTAATACCCTATCGGTTTCACATTCTTAGGAGAGTTCCCAGCCCACCGATGTGCTGTCCTATATCAGGCAATCAGCCTTCAGCTGGAAACTTTACCCTGGCTCTACCTATTGTCCAACGTTTTCCTTCCTGCCAGATGATTGGAATTGCACCAGTTGTTAATTTTACACCTGCTGTTTGTTAATATCCCTGGGTGACCTTTCTGAGGACAGCTAGCAGAGGGGATTTCTTGGTGGCGAGATGCACATACGTGCATGTGGGAGCAGACAGAAAGTGAACAGGAAGGGGCCTCCTGATGAATGATGAGGGATTAAAATAGTTCTTGCTGGGGCCAATGTGGGATATTGGACAGCAGGAATGGTGAAGCGGATGTTCATAACAGACTGAAGCGTTGATCTATGCAACAGAGGGCAAAATAGTGTTACCAGATCCCTTCCTCTTTGCAGCTCCCTCCTTGTGCCCAGTCTGCTGAGCAATGCCACCCATAGAACTTCTTACAAAAGATAAATGTCTCCCTGAGATGCTGAAGCCAAGGTCTGGACAGCCAGAAAAGTTTTTAATTTGGGAATCAGAAAGGCATATCTGCCCTACGGCCCTATTCATCTCTTCCTTACCTTGGTGTAACTGATCTTACTGCTATCTCTGGAAGTTATTAATCACCCAGGAGAGGGATGTGTCAGTGAAGCATGAACAGGAAAAACCATTGGCTTCACAGTCCTGAATTCTAGCTGGTCTGAGGAAGTCACAGGTGCTCAGATATCACTGTAACCAGCTTTGGTACTCAGATTAGGTTAAACAGATCTAGCCCACATTAGAACTGCACTCTGGTTATTAAAAATGATTTATGGGACTAGAGGTAGATCAGTGGAGAAACTGGCCATGGGCCGTAGCCATGTCATCTCGAGGTCTCCTACAGCAGGCAGGCTCAGGCCTAGCAGGTACTTGGTTGTAAGACATGGAGTTAATATATAAGCAGGAGCAGGAGATGGCACATTTCTCTCCGAGGAAATACTGAGTACTGCATAAATGTCTCAACACAGTGGTGGATATCTGCTGAGTGGTAGCAGATGCTCAGGGACAGGCAAGCCTGACCCTTGCGGAGGAGAAATCACTGATGTATCAACACGATTCTGTGTGAGTGCTGCTCAGTCTCAGGCCTCCATCCATCCTTCCTGGTACAGCAGCAATCAAGCAGCAAATCAAACAGCAAATCTTGCTGTTCACACAGTTCCTCTGCCCTCTAACCAGGTCAAGCACAACTAAGATGGAAAAAGCCTTCTCTGAGCTGAAGACCAGGTCCAAAGCAAGCTGGAAGGGCCTGTGGGAGCAGCCCACGACTCCTGTAACTTGTCACAGCGATGGGATGAGGGCACCCCGTGCTCTTCTACATGCCCTCTTGCAAGTGAAGTTCTAACCACATCTAAGCCAACTGTCAGCCCCACCGTATCTTGTGCAAAATGGGAGATTTGGGAGTTAGCCACTTCCCAAACTGAAGAACGACATTCCAACAATCTAAATTCCCACTGTTTTTTGTTTTTTTTTTTTTTTGACCCCCTCATATCTTCCCCTCACCAAGTGTGGAAGACAGAGCTCTTTCCTCAGAAAGCCTCTGTACCCGCACCAGGTGAATGATCTCGACCGGCCTGTGATACAGCTCTCAGAAGAAGGGATGTTTCTGACTTAATTGCTTTGCTATGGAGCTCTTGTGACTCCTGTTCCTGTGACTTTCAGGCCAGCAAGCCATAGCTTTCTAACTGCTCTTGGCCAGAAACTCACTCAAATGCACAGGCAGCTGCAAACAGTACAATGCACCACAGGCAGCATTGGAAGCGGTCTCTGTGTCAAGTTTCTCCAAACTGGATATGGAAACCAGGGAAACAATAGTTGTTATCTGGAAAAAAAAAAAAAAAAAAAAAGGCTTCAGCTCAGTGAAACCAATCTTTGAAGATCAGGGATGGCAGATGAGCTTCTCTACACAGCCTTACAGATACACAAGCAGCCATCTGCATCTCTGGATCCAGTTCTGTCCTTGGCCAACTCAGTTTAGAAAAGATTTTGTTTTTCTTGGGCTGTTTTTGTTTACAGCTGCTTGACCGAGGCAGAGAGTTCACCAGCAGCTGAATGCAGCCCAGGCTCTCCCAAGTGTAAGTTCTCCAGTGAAACATCTGGCTACAAGGCAAGGTCAAATGGGCCTGAAATGCAAGAGGGCCACAGTCTCTCCACAGAGATGCAGCCAGCTGGGAAAAGAACAGGCTTTTCTGGGTATGTTTGAGCATTAGGCTGGGAAAAGTAAAAGAAAAAGAGGGAAAGAAAGATACTGCAGAAAAGCCAGGGATCAAGAGGTTGGTTCTTTTATTGGTTAAAAATCAAGACCACCCGAATTGCTACATGAATTTCTGAGTCTTATTTAGCAGGAATTGAATTGTTCCCGAACTGGCAGAAGGCCTCTTCAAGTCCCTCATTTTTACATATTTACCAGTGTACATACCTGAGTTTCTTTCTTTCCCAGTGTCCTGGAATTACCTCAGGTAACCATGAGTGATCAATAACAGAAAGAGCAGCTTCTCAAGCAGAAGACCCTCTTCTCACTCCGCTCTTTCTATTATTTATCTCTCATGATTGCACTAGAGCTGGAAGGACAAAGACCTGACCTGCATCCTACCACAAATCCTGATCCCTTTTTCTTTTGATCCTAAGTTTCTTAGGACAAGGACCACCCGGTTGCTCAGTGTTTGCACAGCACCTAGCTCTGCTGGTGCCCAAGTCAGTGTCTGGTTGCAATAAGGACACAAATAACAACATTGTTCTTGGATGGCGCAAGAGCTCCCGAGAACCAAAGAAACCACTCAGGAAGCATAAAGAATGAATCCTTCCCTGCAGCCCCAGGGAATGTTAACAGCAATCTAACATTGAGGATTTCCTTGTTTTTAAAAAGAGTCTTGTTCCTCTGAAGGAGAATCGGGATAACTCCCACGTGAACCTAATGACCAACCAAGCACACACAACACCTACAGAGAGAGAGCTTATCATGGAGACACAGCGGGAACTGTTTGGTGTGATTGATTCGTGGACTACCAAAAAACAGCGGAAAAGACTAAATTCACATTATAGTGCTTCTACTGCACAAGCTGACCAATCATCATAACAATAATCCCTAGTACATGACTTTCAGAGAGAAATAGGTGAAGAATAATTGTCTGTTTCTGAGCTCTGCCTCCTTTAGGTACCTTCACTAAATCTCTCAGCCTTTTTGTGCTTGAGCTTCCTTCTCTACAAGGATAAGGACAATAGCAGACACTCACCTACTTCACCGGGTAATGAATGATTCAGATAGCTCTCATCAACCTCTTCAAGTCCTATACACAACATCCGATGTGTCATGCAGCCGTTCGCATCAGCCAGAAAGCTATCGTCTCTTAATGGGACTGAGTTTCAAGGGTGATGGACAGGGCAAAGCCTGTGGAAGGACCTGGCCTCTGAAACTTCTTCCTCTGCCAGCTCTGTCCAAGCTGGGACTGGTTTGCAGCAGGATCCACTTTCCTGTGGGGGGAAGGAGAAGGGGGGGAGGAAGGGGAGACAGCTAGCGCTGAGCTTGTGACTGCTATTACATCCGGACATCAGGGGCAGAAGCATCTTTTGAGGCACAGCACATCAGCTGCTGCCTTCCTGCACCAGAAATAAAGGGCTCCAAATCCAAACCTGGAAGCCAACCAAAATAGCGAATGATCGTTGTGCTTCTCATGAGCATAATCTGATGCCTAATTTGCACCACTTGTGTATCTTAATCCCAGCTTTCCAGAGCTGTCCCATCCCTGATCCCACCAGCAGATGGATTACATCTGCCCGAAAGAAAACCACGGTTTCACCCTACTCAGATGTTTCCCACCAAACTGTTGTCCTGCAGCTGTTGGATACAGTTGGATGCAGGCCCCTGCCTCGTACAGTCTTTGGTCTGAAGGCATGGATTTTCTTCCACAAACTTGTTACCATTTCAGTCACCCTTCAGGCTGCCTGGACATGAGCAAGCTCTGATCTGGAGTCACTGTGCTCCAGTGAACACAATCAGCACTTCTGAGCGCACAGAACTGCTAAATTTTGCCTGGCCTGGAACACAGATACTGCGCAAAAACTCACAGACTAGCCAGTTATTAAGTCTATAACATACATGTGGATTGGAACTTTATTCAGACAAGTTTGGGAGCCCAAGTGCAGGCCATTTGTCATTGAGTACCCACCTTCAAAAGCTTTCTCGTAACCCTACTAAAATCCAGCTTTCTACACCACTCACCCTGTAGGTAGAATCCAATGAAAAGAGACAATTGTTCTGCCCATCTGGTATCTGCAAGAGTATTGGAGGAGTAAAATGAAACCCAGTGCCGTGCTTTTCCAAGAAAGTCTGGGGGATAACCCAAGAAACCTATTCCATCCCCTAAATAACTAGAGCAGAGAGAATCCCACCCTCTGCTGCCATCCCTGTGGCTCTCATTCAGGAATTACTTTCCCTGATCTGAGACCGGGCTACCTGTGGGTACCTGTGGGTGCCCCTCCATCGCCTTCTCGTACCAATGGTTTAAGGGCAATGACAAAACCTCCAAAAACTGACCAGGCAGCTGAATGCAAGCTCAGCGGGACTTCCATGGGATAAGATCAAGCTCCTAGATCACAGTGTAGCCAGCCCTGAGCTTGCACTGGGCAAAATCCTCAGCTAGGGAAACAGCCCCCATGAGCTTTTTCCCTCTCTGGTTATTCACAGCAGGGATAAGTAAGGCCTCATCTATAATCACCTAAAAACCTCACATGATTCATGCTCTCACAGTACAACAGCTGAGCACGCTGCAGGATACACAGCAATATACATTGGTGATGCACCATTACCCACTTTCCCATCACAAGCCCTGTTGAAATGCTGCCATCAAATTATTTCAACTGATCAAAGTAGGAAAAAAAATAGAATATTAAAGCCCCAGATAACAAATTAATAAGAATAAAAGCATGTAGGTGAGAATTAAGAAGGCATTAACATTCTGATGGCATCTGCTGCCTAAATTAAACTACAGGGAAAAAAAAAAAAAAAAAAAAAAAAAAAAGAGTTCAGCTGACGCTCAGGATCAGGACAAATAGTTCTCAAATGGAAATTACAGTTTTGAAAATTATGCACCAAAAAAGGATCCAATTTAGGACATTTCTGATTTGTGAAGTTCTTTCTCCAGGTGGGGATCTCAGGCTTGACTAGAGGGCTGGCAACTCAATTGGCAAGATGCTGAAGTCACTCAGTGCCTGCATCCCGCAGCAGGACCAAACTGGCCCATAGCCCAGCTGGGCCAGAGTCTGGTCACGTCTCCAGCCCCCGTGGGGCTCTGTCCCCTTTTGGAATAGGACTACAGGGTTTTGGTGTGTAAAGTGCGTTTCATTCATGCAGATACTGACATGGAAAAGGAGGAGGAATTAGGCCTCGATTTTCAAAGGAGCTCAGTGTTAAATTATGTGGATAAGTGCATCTGTAATTTACACGAGCAGTTACTGTGACAACTAATAGTGAATGTCATAAGTAGCCAGTTGAGCATGTAATGACCTGAGTTATATGCACCATCATGTCTCCTTGGCACACCAAATTAGGTGTGCATACATATTTTGCATGCCCCAAAGGACTCCTAGCTCAGCAAAGAGCCCTAATTTCACAGCACAAGCCTGGTCTCGGCAGCCTAGCACAGCACAGACAGTTTATGCGATGCAAAGAGCTGGCACAAGCTCCACGGCCCAGGTTGGAATGGATCCTCAGACAGCTAATTAATTTTTACTGCTCCTTTGTGAACTGTAAATTACCCTTCCTTTCCTAGATTTCTGTCCCATTTTTTCCCTGCCTTTCTCTAGAGAAGCAGTAAAAAGGGAGAAGTGCCAATAATGGGCTCTCGTGATAAAAGCAGCCACCGTTCACTCGCACTTTGAACAGAGCTCTGCTTCTGACCAGAATACAGAGGCAAGCGGGATTCAAGAAGCTGTCCAGAGATAATGACTTTTCCTGGAGATGGGAGGATACATAAAGGGGTATTTTTTTTAAAAAAAGAGGGGGGGGGGGGGCTATGTTTTTTTTTGCAGGACGAACGCAACCAAGTTCCTCTCTTGTATGGGGTTAGAAAGAAGATAAATAATCTTCACTTAGAGACCGAATTCATCAGTATTGCCTGCGCAAGAGCGAAGGGAAACTGCTTACCATGCTGAACATTAACAGCCTCCCCTTCCCACTCGGAAAGAAAAGCCTCTCTCCGAGAAGGAGTGACCTTCAGACCACACACACACCGCAGCCTTTAGAGAGCAGCCCCTGAGCAAGTGGTGCTGGAGCAAGGGTGGGCAGCTTTTCACTGCGGCTGTGGCCCTGCTCAGCAGCTCAAGCTGCTGGCTTTCTCCTTGAATCCAGGTAGCAGCAGCCTGCCAAAGGAAGACTGGCTAGGGTAGACAGGACATGGTTCAAGTGTATTTTCTTTGCTGATGCTGCTGTCCTCCAAATGTGTTACCCATCAGAGGTAGCTGCAGGGAAGAGATCGTAACACACCTGAGATGAACTTTGCACAGGCTCTGCTGAAATTCGGGACTGCTTCAGCTTGGTGAGAATCACCACTTCAGCCTCGTGTCAGGACACCAGTATCTGCGTTAAATCTGTGATAACAAGAAGATATTACTGGAATTTTCATGTGGTTGCATTTACCAAAAGCCCCTTGAAAGGCCACGGCCGCAAGAACATATGGAAGATCTCCGGGTCCATGCTGTTGGGATGCTGCAGGAATGAGAACACAGCATTTCTGGGGTGCCTTTACGGGGCCTTCAGCATATTAGATACTTGTATTGCAAAACACCGCATTCCTCAGCTCTGACGGAGCCTCTTTTATCTCAGCTGCAGATTCCTGAGTCGAAATCGCTGCCAGATGACTGTACACAGCGAGTTAATGGCCACAGAACCTGAGCGCCTCTTGCCTCGAGTCATTTATCCACAGCATCAGTGACGTTATCATGTTCAGCCCATATTTACTACAGCTACAAACTGATTCAGAGAAACCTGGAGTACAGGATTAATCATTTCTCTTGGGATGTTGAAAATGGATACCAGAACGGACTTCCAAATTAGGCATCTAAAAGTCCTGCATCTCCCAGGAGAGCCCCATTACATCTCCCCACTCGTCCTAATGGAATCTATACGATGTGAGCACGGCTTTGCCTCCCACCAGCCCTCCCTGCATAATTAGCCCCGGCTCAGGCTGCTGCTTTCCTTAATGGCTGGAGAACCACTTTCTTCAAGCTACTGAGAGGTACAGAGGAAATGCTTATTGCAAAGTGCAAGCCAACCACAGCCAGTGGGTCTGGGCCATGGTGGAGGGATACAGAAATGGCTTCTTCATTTTTTTTGTTTAATTTTTTTTTTTTTTTTTTTGCCTCAGAAATAGAACTCACTAAAAATAGCAGTTCCTCAGGAACAAGACTGCCTGAAAATAGCTGTTTCTCAGGAGCAGGGCTGGCTGCTTCTGAAAGAAGTAGCTATTAATGTATAATTGTCCCTGAGGCTGGTTTCTGAGAAAATGCTGTACATACAGAGGGCTGTAATGAGATATGTTCACGGGCGGGAAACATAGGCACCCCTCTCTTGTCAGAGGTCCTGTAAACTCCAACAGCTCACATAAGTTCATTTGACTCACAAATCTTAGTCACAGATCCATCACAGCACTGGGAGGTATTTTCCTCCGTACCGGTTACAGCAGCACTCTGGGCTGCTGTTATTATTTAGACCAGTAAATTACAAAGCCTCCATCGGCTCTAATCAAAACTACAGTGGTTCTTCTCCCAGGACTTAGAAAGCTTTACAAGGTGGAGCCAGCGCTGTCTTTCCACACCAGGTCCAAGAACTTTGTTGAATCGCAGATTGTGCAACCTACTTCCAATTTCCTGCTCTCCTCGGCACTTAGTTTTCTCACGCAGATGCTACAGGGCAATAAATCTTCTGAAGAATGGTCCTACATTTCTGCCACGATGGTTTTGCTTTATAATGAGAAAAAAATAACTTGCTTGTGAGATTTGTTGATTGGTTGGTTATTCCCTAACATGTCTCACTCGCTGCTCTCATCTCACCAGGGGTTCAACAGTTCATTTCTTGCGTCTTCTTTTTCCTTCCTAGCACAACCAGCTGATGCCTGCATAGAGGCCATTCTCCTTCTCTTCCTTCCTTAACAAAAACTCTAGATGACCGAAAGAGGCAAAGATTATAAAAGGTCTGGAACAGGTGAATTTTGCAGAGTAGCAGCTTTAAGGAAACAGCAGTGCAGATGAAGTGCAGGGGGCTCTGACTGATTGCTGTCCTCATTTCAGTCCTGCAACACCAGTGCCAGAAACCACAGCATCCTGTGTTTAGAGCACGCTTGGATCCCAAAGGCTGGGTAGGACTGGGCTGTATCATCATGGGATGGAAATCTGTAGACTGCTTCTTCCAGGCTGTGTTGTAAGTGTTTCTTCAAGCAGTATCTCTCCTCTGTTCACTGCAGACCTGACACTTTGGTAACAGCAGAAGCAGCCTTCTGGAGGAAACCTGAGGCTGAAGATCTAGCCACCAGGTAGCCCAAGGCAGCTGTTCTAGCTCAAGGAATTACTCTCTTTGTCCTGACCAAATCCCAGCAAAGTAATAGCACTCTGCTTGCAATGACAGCAGGCTGCAGTTTTCATTATGGAAACCACCTTTCGTTCTGTGGGTAGGTTTACATTGCAGCGTGCAACAAAGACGGGCATCCCCAGACTTAATTTTAACCTAGTTCGCTTAGGAGGGAGTACCAGAGAAGCTGCAGCCACACTGATTTCACATACCCACAGTTGTGGGAAACTTGCAAAACACAAACTACGTGGTGCCAGCATTCTGCTGCCTGACACGGCCAGGCAGAACTAGAGCAGGTACACATACCCCTGCCACACAGCCGTGACATCTCACCGCTCTGTGAACTGCTCTCTCCCTCCCCTGTTGCTAAGTGGTGGTGTTATATAATCTAAGCTGCATACACAAAAGGAAAAATCTATAACACACATAAATATATATACACGTATTGGCCGTGCCTTTTAATTTGTTAAAATTTTGGAAAATGCCTTGGGACCCTCAAATCAAATAGCCCATGAAAGACAGACTGCTTGGCATCGTTTCTGCTTGATAGCAGCAGGGTGAGGATATTTTGCAGCTCGGATCGGTTTGATTAAACAAGCATTTTGTTGCAGCCGTCATAGAGCGCTCATTAAAAAATACTCTACATTTGTATAGCATTTATCATCCAAGAATCTCATCATGTTTTACACAATGTAATTAATTAAACTTTACAGCTCCCCTTGGAGAGGGATAAGGAAAAGGAGAGTTGCTTTAATCCATCACTGTAACGCAGCAGACACTGGGTTAGAGGGAAGCAGCTGTTCAACAGCATGCAGCAGCTCTAGGACAAGAAGAGAAGACTCCAGGCAAAGTCACCCAGGGAATGCACTGCACACCTTGTGTTTGCCTGAATTGTGTGCTTCCACTGCAGCTTAAATCCCAGCTCCTGCAGAAAAGAGAGATCCCCCCCAGACCTCAGGTTTACATCCGAGACACCTGCAGCACAGCACGCCTTGTCTCTGCAAGAAGTATGCCACCTATTGAATCCCCAGCACTGCTAAAAAACCAGGGGCACCACAACCCTGGCCAGGACCGAGGGAGGCAGAAGACATAAAGCCACGCGGCCACAAGCTGCATCTCGCAGTGCTGGAATGCTGTGCAAGCTGGTGCTTAAAGGGGAGGCAGGGTAAAGTCCCCTTAATCCCTCGCTTACTTCCCTCTCCCCTCCCCACCAGTAAATCCACACCTGTTAAAGGTCACCCTGAAATGAAATATATTCAAGCGCTGCCTGCTCCAGCTTGGCTCCGTGTCCCAGCCTCTCGCAGTCCCCCCCAGGTCGCGGAGCAGGAGGGGGACGGGGGTGCCCGCGTGACCTGCTTGAATGTCAGAGTCGCAGGGCTGAAATCCCACCCGACTCTTAGCTGATCTTTGGAGAGGAATCTCTTCCTCGCCCTGGCTTTAAGCTCCTTTCTGGCCGAGCGTATAGGATAACAGGACCACTGGGCAAGCCCGATTAGACAGATCGGTTGTGCCGCTTCCACTACCTTGCAAAAAGCTGGAATCTGATCCGGTGCAAGTCGGGAAGGAGTGCGAGGCGTCGCTCGTTTGGGAGTGAAGTATGACAACAGAAACACAGAGATACATGTGGGGAGAGAATGGCACAAAGAAATACATGTCCATCCACTCTGCACGCCAAAGCAGCACTGAGAAAAGAGGGAGCAGGTAGACAAGAGGGTATCTCACCACCTCACCAACCAACAAACACAGCTGTGAGTCCTGTAATGGTGACTGCACCGTCTTTATTGGAGATTTATTGGAGACAGAGGCACGGTCCAACTCTCCAGATGTGCAAGTGCCAGACTGAAAGGCCTGGGCTTTTAACATACAGCGCAGTGACAGACAATTTGCTGGTGGGGGCTGAGCTGTGGCTCTCCCATTGCAACCCCACAAACCTCCTGATTTCTTAGTGTCTTCTCAGAAGATGCTTGGCTCCCTCAGTGAGCTTCTTCCAAGATGCAAGCCAGCAGGAGAATAGCCACTGACTGCTTCAGCTGGGAAGGCCAGACAGGCATTTTCCACACAAGGCCATGCAAGTGCCGAGTATTTTCATCAGATGGAAAGGTGGGAAAGAAGGAGAGAAAGAAAAAGTGCAAGGATTGTGCTGGAGGAAGTGATGGTGGATTCAAAGATGGTAGTGAGGTGATTTTTAAGCCTCATTCATGTTATTTAATTGGTTTCCAAATAATTCCCAGATACTATGGGGCCCGTTCATACAACTCTCTTACTGGAAATTCACCTGTAGCCCAAAACGGGCACTTTGGTAAGCTGGGGTTCGTCACGTTAATGCTCATGAATGCAGCTCTGCTTGCACAGACGGGATGTGTTCAGCCCTTTGGGACTGATACCACCATGGTTCTTCCAGTGGATACATCTTTTCCTCCTTTTAGCACGAAGAAACTGATTTTTACTGGTCCTTGGTTTTATTTTTTTGTGTTTGTGTACGGGAAGCAGGCAGCCTCAGATACAGCTGTCGCTGCAGCAGATTTATCTTAGTGAGAATTCCTGCTTTGGCTTTGCAAGTGTTTTAATTAACGTAAATTATTTTACTACACTTTACTACTGATAGCATGTAATTATCTCCCCACAGGTATAAATTTAGCTAACCAGAAGGCTGATCAAAGACCTACAAAATAAGGTACTTTTGCAACTGACACTAGACACAAGGCTAGAAAGACAGGACCAAAGGAGGAAGGAGGAATTCCCCCTTCCCAGTTCCAAACACAGGGCTTAAATTTCCCCATTTGAAAAGATAATCATAACATTAACTTACACATCTTCTCAGGGAAGCATGAAGATGCATTGATACTTAAGTGCTGTGGAGGAGAAAAGAACTGTGTGCATGTTAAACTGTTAATTATTGGTAAGCAATCTCCTTTGCAAAGTGTTTTGAGGTTGACTATGGAAAATGGCTCTGTAATAACACAGAGCAAGCAATCCGCTTACAATCATAGGTTAATTCTCTCAACTGCTTTTGCTGGGTCAATCCCTAGGTATTATTATCTGTGCAAGGGAATTTGTTTTCCTGAGGAAGTCTGGCCATGGAAGAGATTCCAAACTCCACACCCATTTCTCATCCTATTCATCTCAGCAGCCTGCTTTCCACTGCAAGCACATTTTTAGATGAATGAGGTTGAGACCTATGCAGAGCAGCTGTACCAAACATCAAACTGCTCATACAGTTCAGAAATAACAGGTTGGATCAGGCTACCTGAGATGCCTGTACTTTTTCTCCAAATTACCAGTTAATAAAACATGCATCTCTCCGTTGAGCTTCTGCAAGTGCTTGTAGCCCATGATTTCTTTTTCTCTTTGGTGGCTGCAGGTCGCTTAACCTGTGAGAGTGGGAAGACACCAGATGGAAATAAATGTTTGGGAGCCAAGGGGCATCCTATGCCAAACCGCATGTTTCAGAACTTTATCTGTCCACTTGTGCAGGTTTGATCCTTTATTAAAAGCACCGGGTGCTTTGTCATCAGTTTGAGTGGGCGTAGGATCAGTTAGGTAAATCCTCGTCTCTTGACCTTCCTGAAGGCCACTCTGTGCTACTTTATACACCTATGGGTAGTGTCTGCATATTCGTATAGCATCACGGACCACCAGGTGAGACCCTGCATTTTCAAAGGGTGGCACACAATGATAATATGAGTCCAGCCTCTTAGATCTTATATCCCAAGGGAGGTTGTGTTATGCTTTTTGTTTCTTTTTCGGTAACTTTAACTTTTTTTTTTCTTTTTTTTTCTTTCTTTTTATTATTTTTTTTTTTTTGAATGACGTACTCCCTATTATTTCCATGCCATTACTTATGAACTTCACAGCATTTTCTGGAGGGGTCTTCAGCAAGATGAAAACCTCAGGGCAACAGTCCATTAGGCTTTTATTTTTATAGGTTGGGTTAAACCTTCTTGAAACTGGTATATTTAACTGCATTCTTTATTTAGGGTAGCTGAAGGAGACATTAAGTATTTCCACCCACAATGCAAGATAGCTCAAGTACCTGAAGGCTCTGAGGGGACAGTCTCGGGTAGGATATTAAAAGGAAAGAAGGTTTTGTGTGGATGGACAATATGGTTCAGGTGGAGGAGGAGACAGAAAGAGAGCACGCTGAAACAGTCAGGGAACGGAAACTCCAAACAGCCTGAATAATCACTGATACAAAACCTGGACTGAATACAAGAAACAGAGGGCTATGGGGTCACGATGCTGCCTGGAACAGGTGTGGAGCTATATGCAAGGAAACGAGCTTTCAACTGTGTGATTTCTTCTGTGTTCAGGAAAGGAGGGCTGTGAGCATTCTTGTAAGTAAACAGAAATACATCAGAAATACCTTTCTTCATCATTTCTCCTCCTCCAGTCTGGATCAACCAACAATACCTTGAATTTTGGCCAGCAGCACAGGTCAAAGGGAGGAAACGTGCTGCGAAACCTCCCACACATCTGTACCATTTAACTCTTACTGCTTGGTTTGGGATTAAAATGGCCTAAAGAGAATGACACATCTCCCTTCGTTGACCAGAGTGGGCAGTTCAGGCCAAGGCTTAGGACACTGCTGTCCTTAATTGCTTTAGAGTTGTATCCTTTTTTATGGACTTCATTTCCTGCTGTAACAAATAAAACTCCCCCAGGCCTTGCTATAAGCAGTTTGAACAACTCTGTGTGCTCTTCCACTCTGCAGGGAACTCCTTCAAATGAAGCACCTGCCATTGGCTTTTTTCCTGTAGGTGAATTAATCTGCCTTGCATGAGTAATCCTATTTACAATAGGTTGCCTTGCAAGAATGAGGGAAGCAAGTCTGAAGCATGCTTGTATGCAAGTACTGTAGAAAGGCCACACGGTAGTTCACGAGGGGACACTTCTGCAATAAAACGAGAGTTACTGGTAAAGTGCAATAATAAAATAAAGAATAATTTAATAAAGGGATTTTTAACTCATTTAACAGCAACTAAATTCAGAACCCCTTCTTTAAGTGACCAGGCACGCTGTATTCTCCTAATCCTACTTTCTGTTAATAAGTAAAAGAAAAATAGCAGGCAGTAATCTACTCCTTCTGATTCTATTTTTATGTCACAGGAGAGCAGTATTCATGTAAATAAATTGATTTCAGTACGATAAAGGATCAGAATACAAGCTGGACATCTAGACCAGCCTCGGAGTAAGATGCATTATAGAGTCCCATCTATGTAGGAACGACAGAGGTCCCATGCCACAACTCATTTAATACCAGGTAACACAAACCCTACAGATTAAATGCAAGAAGCCCGCAATGGCAGGAGGAAAGCATGCGGAATAAGACTCTGTGACCTAAGGGAAGTAAAAGCTTCAGAGACTGGTAGCTTGGTGTTTATGTAGGAGCCCCGCAGGCCCCCTTCAGCATCCTTAATTTAGTCTTTATCATCTCCGATCCATCCTAACAGCCCCCCGCGGGACAGAGATTTAATATCGAGGAGGTCCTGGCTGACCCGCCAGACAGAGGGGTGGATGCCTGCTCCCCGTTTACTGCGGAATCACCTCGCTTTTCGGATCCAGCACAACGAACGGCACAGCCTGGCGCTGTTTTTGTGCACAAAGATGCGATTTAAAGCCTCTAGAGGTCAGGCCAGCTCGGAGGCTCCCTCAGCAGAGGCGTTGTGCTGCGTGCCAGTGACACCTGCTGGAGCCCACCCCCGGCCGGCTCCGCAGGTGTCCCTCGGCCCCCCCTGGGGGGTCTGCGGGCACCAGAGCCCCCAGAAGAAGGCAGGTGGGCGGCACGAAGGGGATCCCGGTGCCCCTGCCCCCTGCGGGGAGGCGGCTTCACCCACACACCCTGGTGCTCGGCCTCCTCCTGCACTCCCGTTTGGGGGGGGGGTCTCCATCCACGGCCTCCCTTTTTGGTCTGTGACACCCTTCCAGAGGAAGGAGGACCCTTCATGGGCGCCGAGATGGGAGCGTGCGACCGTTGTGGCACCTGAACCGTTGTGTTTGCACCTAAAACCTGTGGAAAACAGGGGCTGAAGTTCCTCCTCCACCTGGCAAGACCGCATGAGAGGGCGGCTTACCCCAGTGACCCCTCACATCCCCCACTGCAATGTATTGTCACAAATAGGATATATTTATACCTGTGTGTATGTGTATATATTTGTATAAGTGTACGCAGAGTATTTTAAGTTCACACCCTGGTGTGCGCTGTCTATGAATAAATGCGTACAGCGTTAGGGCTGCAGCTCGGAGCCCCACACTGACAGGCCTCGACCCCGTGCCCGTGGCAAGCGAGGCAGCCCCGCAGCCCGTCCTGGTGGCCACGCTCCGGCCCTCAGGAAGCGACACGGCGACACCACGACACGACGGGCTCGGTCGCGACACGACACCCCCTGAGGGAGGCGGCGGGGGCCGCGACACACCCAAGATGGCGGCGCCCCTCCCCCGCTTCCCTCCCGACCTTCTTCCCGTGAGCCTCAGCGGCCCCTTCCCGCCTCGCCCCGCCGCAGCGACAAGATGGCGCCGGTGCCGGGTGAGTGCCGCGGGCCGCCAAGGTGACCGCGGCTCCCGCCCGGCCCCGAGCCCCCTGACCGCGCTCTGTCTCTGTCTCTGTCCCGCAGTGCCCCTCAAGGACATGAAGCTGCTGGACGTGAAGCTGGGCCAGCTGCCCACCTGGCTGGCCATGAGGGACTTCACCCCCGGCGGCATCGGGGGGGCTCTGCGCAGAGGTGAGGGGGGTCCGGGGGGCCGCGCTGGTGGCGTTGTTTATAAATACCGTTTATGAGTGCATAAACATCGTCTAGGCGTGTATAACCGCCATTTATGTGTGCATAAACGTCGCCTGCTGCTGCAGCAGATGTTCGCAGTGGCAGGCTGCAAGGGCTGCTTCACAATTTTTGTGTTCTTGACACCTCACCTCACGTAGCGCCTCGTTTGCCCTTTGGTAAACCTGCTCCTGCCTGGGCTTTTTGTGCCAGAGGTTTGTCTTCAGTGACCCTTCTTCTATGGGAGGAAATAAGGTCACCATATTCTCAGAAGATAAGTAGGGACACAGGGCTCTTACACATTATTTAGCAAAAATTTTGACAAATGCCTTTGCTACGGATGCAGATACACCATTTAGGCAGACTTAAAAATATCAAATGCAAGTATCTATGTAGTGCACATCTAAGTATTAAAGCATCCATGTACTGCATATATGTTAGTGTTAAAGCATGAATTAATTCCTAAGCAGCTTGAGCTTTCTAAGTCATAGTAATGTGTTGGGGAAAATGATAAATAGCTTTATGCTAACTTTGCTTAACAAACACCCTGGTTGCCTTTTCTCTGACTTGATTCTGAGACCTTTGCATGTTCCTGAAGCCCTGTGAATCCAGCGTGCTTCTTTCTGACACAGAAAACTACACGGCTCATCTGGGCTGCTATGAAAACAGCTTTTCTCCTACGCAGGGTATGAGAGGTATTACAATAAATATATCAATGTGAAGAAAGGGGGCCTTGGTGGCATCAGCATGGTGCTTGCTGGATACGTTGTCATCAGCTACATGTGGAGCTACAGTCACTTGAGTAAGTAAACGCAGTACGGCTTGGAAGATTGCTTGGGGCAACAGTAAACCTGTTAGTGCTTTTAGAAATTAAGTGGAAAGCTCTGCTAACCATTGCCACTTCAATCTGAGACTGTCTGGGGGCAGGCAAAACTTGTTTAGCTCTAGAGCACCTGAATAACTCTTAAAAGATTATCAAATAGCCAATATTTTCATGTGATGAAGAAAGTGTAAATCTTGTAGTCTGTCTGACCTGATGGTGCTTAGAAACTGCACACTTAAATGTCTTGCAGAGCGCTTTCTTTCCTGTAACTTCAGTATTATTTTTCTTGTGACTTCAGTAAAATTGACTTGTTTCACATTGATACAGAGCACGACCGTCGCAGGAAGTATCACTGACGCATGAATTTCAGAAAGTGAAGGTGCAGCTCCTGAGTAGACTTGGCTACTGGAACAGTTACCCGACAGGAGACATCAGAACTGCTCATAATAAACTGTACTATTAATGACCAATAATAAAGTGCGTACACTTTACACCCGCTGAGCTGAGACTCTCATAACTCGCTTATTAATTGTACGGTGTGGGTTTGTCTTCTCAGCTTTACGGCCCTCGAGGACAAGTTCGGAGATGGCTGGAAAAGGGTCTGCTATCTAGGCTGCAACGTGAACTGGGGAAATCACTACAACTGATTGCTATTGGTTCATATTTAACTGTGTGATAAGAAACAATCCCCTACTTTTTCACTTCTAATGACCTAAGCGTTACCGATTGGACAGCTAGCTGAAAGGATATGATATTTTACTTTGAAAGAAGAGTATCTGAGCTTTAAGAGGCTTCTTATTGTGGCTGTGTATTTCTGATTCACACTCTGGCTGTCACTTAGGAGAGGAGGTATTAGAACAATTTTTCCTATGCAGAGCACTGTCTGAGATTAGTTTTAGCTTCGTTACCTCTGTTAACCTGTCAAAACTCGAGCTACTTGCATTACTAAGAGAAGCTGGAAGGTTATTCTGAACAGGTGTAAGTCTCAAAGACCATTGATATAATGAAAGTCCATGAAAAAAAGGAACAACTTCTGCTTTGACCTAAAGGCAGTGGTAAGAGTACGTGTACAAATGGAATTATTAAATGAAATTTCAAGGAGCAAGTGTGTGTTTGTCCCAGGCGATTAGCTTCCTCGTGCACTTGAAGCAAGAGCATCCTATTGCTGCAGCACTACCTGCAGTATACTTCTCAACAGGAGCAAGAATGAAAACCACTTGTTAAGGGATACAAAGAATCTCTCGAGCTTTATCAGTAACAGGAAGGCTTTCAGTTTCAAAAAACAGCAGTTCAGGGAGCAAAGACCTTAAACTTCTCTGGACTAGATGGGAAAGGGAGCTAGACACTGAAGGGTTTGTTCCTTTTCATACATACAGGTAACACATCTCAGTGTGGCTACTACTCAGCATCTAGGGGCACACGATGTTATAAAAACCGTTTAATGGTCTGTCATACCATAGTCACTTAGTCTTGAAACTTGTATTTTGACTGACTGAATATCCACAATAAAACAACAGCTGTCATTCAAACCAACATAGGCTCTGGTCACCTCTCTTATATAATCGTGTTACTCTGTTTTTAAAAAAATCTCATAGCTTTTTCCATCAGTACATTTCAATAAAAATAAAGTATAAAGGCAGCCAGCAAATAAGAGAGGGGTTAGACTCAATAAGGCTTACATTGTAGGTGCAAGTTTTCTTTTCTTTTTTTTTTTTTTTTTTTTTTTTTTGTTTTTGTTTTGTTTGTTTTTGTTTTAAATTCACATTTTATCATTGGCCCTTTTGAAATACCTTTTCACAAAAGGAATGGGTTTTGGCTTGGAGTTTCTCAGAAGGTTCTACCACTTTTAAATGCAATGTTCCACAAGAATATAAAGCTCCACTTCTCGGGTCTTCTCTAGGCTATGGAAATACCTGCTCAGTGTGAGCTGAATGACGGGTGCTGAGAAAAGGCTCTCCTATTCCTACACTTCAAGCTGTGGTCATTTCCTACCTGCTTTGCAAATGGAAAATGAGCACAGATGTGAATTTCCTAAAATCATTGCTCCTCATTGTTTGGCTAACCACAGAGATGCCAATTTATTATCCCCCAATTTGTTTTCACCCAGAAGATTAATTTCTAACCTTCAGTATAGCAAGAAACATAGAAACAAAGTAAGTGGACGAGAGTTTTGCAGCCTGGTGTATGTGAGGCCGTAAGTCAGCCACCAGGACAGGTTCATCTGGATCTAGGAACACGACTTTGCTTTTTTAGAGCTACAGGACAGCAGCATTCCTGCTTCCTCACTGAAGGGAAGGCATTTCAAGTATTAATTTTCCCAGTCAGTCTTCCTGCTTCCACAGGGAGGGCTGAAACGCTGCAGGTTCTCCAAAGAGAAGTGGCAGAAGGAAAACACTTTAAAGAAACACTGGAGTAAGATGAGTTTATGTTGAACGCTGCACCGGTGAGGGGTTTGCATATCTTTTTGCTTTTATATCTACCTTTCAGCAGGGCTCAATGAAAGTAGACGGAGGCCAAAATCTATTTTAAAAAGGTTAAAACATAAAAAAAAGTTGTGGACAATTACAAAAATCTTGCTTAGCAGCAACCAGCCTCTGACCAGTTCTTTCAGTAATGGCATTAAAAAAAAACAACCTGATTAATAGTTCAAGAAACAGTGCTAGGCAGAAACCTCTTCTCAGTGTTAATAGCTCCCTTGCGCTCTTCTTTCTGCTCTTTCACTGTCCACTGAGAAAGGCCAGATGTCCTTTGGTGCATCTGTTGGCATAATGACCTTTTTCACCACACTAAAAAAAGAAAGAGAGAGGTAAGTTAGTACAGAGTTACAGCTTTTTCCTGCCTTTAGTAATGTAACCAGCAACTGTTCAATTCCAAGACTTTTTCCAGGCATGGAAGATGCAGGTTCAGAGGTGAAGCGAAACTTGGTGTCACAAGGGTCACTACGACTTACGGGCTATTCCCACTCCTTGGAGCAAAAGCTGCTCCCGTGCTGGGATCAACCCAGCACCACGTTGTTATAACACGCTGCAAAGGAGACGGAACTCAAAGAGCAAAGGGCTGTAACACAAGGAGAATTTCAACGTCTGAGGCTTCCAAGATCACTCCACCTGATATGCACTGCGACACAGAGATATACTGGGGGCTCTGCTGATCAGCTATCCCAGACTAGACAGAGAAAAGTGCGTCTGAGTAAGATCCATGACTTTGCACCTTAGGGCTATTCAGACCCAGAGAGAAATGTCAGTATCTGATATTACACCATTCTCCACATACGTAATTTACTCCCTTCCTTAAGTCCTAGCTCTATGCTGCTCATTTACTGGAGATGAAGTAGAATAAGGTAGCCTCGGGCAGAGATGTGACTTTTGAAACCTGCAGCTGCAAAAAACGGGAAAGGCAGGATTAAAATTCTCTGTGCTTTCTCACTCACTGTAACATTTTGCTAGTTCCAGTTATAGGAGCGCACGTCTCTGAGGCTGTCACTGTCACAAGATGCCTTCACTGGAGTGGGTTTATGTTGTCAGCATTTACTAAAACTTTGTTTTGGAACTGAATAAACAGCTACGAAAGGTTTTCAGTGAAATTGATTCAGCTTCTTAAATACCCTTGTCTGGTCACAGTAACTTCTACCCAGACAGGCACTTGAGACACAAAGTTGGCACATACAATGATATAACTGTCAAAGATGATAGGAAAGTGGTTTGTTACTCTTTTCTGGGGGCCAGGGTTATGGCTTTTGGGGAAAAACGAGCAGAGATGGAAACCCAATTGTGTCAAAGTTTTGCCCGTGATCCTGAACGAGAAACCAAGGTGAACAGCTCACTTCTTGGTTTGACAGGGAGGGCTTGCTGAAATTACAGCTGAAATACTGAGCAGTCTGAAACAGAACAGAAATTTCTGTTCATATCTGAAATTGAAATATTCCATTTCTGTTACTCACAAGGACCTTCCACACCAAAGTCATTCCACAGTCTCTAGGTGTAAGCAAATTAACTTGGGAGATAAAACTAGTATTAATCCTTATTTTGAAACGTAAAGTTTGATAGTCTCCTGTAACTGTCATAGTGGTAGGGATCCTGTTTATTGGCAGACAAACAGGATTCTGTCCTACTAGTCTTAGCTGGTCCCAGCGAGCCCCCGAGCTGGCAAACCAGCAGTCTCTAGGGTTAAGAACTCAATAATTCCCATAGCTGCATCCACTCACTGAAGTGCAACAAGCGGAGCACGTTTCATGGACTTGTTCACACTGTGAAAAAACCTCTCACAGGACCAACACCACAACCACACTAGTCCATTTCTTTGCCCGTGACAAGCAACCAGCTGCAAAGCAGCATGAGGCAGTCCAGATGAATTACCTTGTAACAGGTTACTTGCTCCAACGGCCGGGGTCCTCTGTTCCCAGTGTTGTTATTTTGAGACTGCATAACTCCGATGACTTGGGGCGTCCTCTGTTGGTTGGGAGAAGAGTTCTGACTCGTTAAGTGCATCAGGCATGATGACCTTTATGGTTGTTATTTTGTTAAGAAGAAAAAAGAACACCCCACATATCGAATGATCAATTTTCTTCCAAATCTATGTGTGGGTGATCTGCCAGCTGGAGCACCAGAGAGAAGAAATCAAAAACTGAGGCTTACAAAGCCCAGCAATCCTGCTTTTTCTCTGAAAAGCTAATTTAGAGTTGGTTTAGGCTGCTAAAATATCATTGCCATCAGTGAGAGATGTCATGCAGATTCCAAAAACTGGCAGATTGCTGCACAACCACATACGATGTGCTTCTAGGTAATGCAGGAGAGTTCTGTGACTAGATTTTCATGTGAAGTTGGAGCAACCTTAGGACCTTCATGACCATAATGGCACTCAGGGCTGCTGGCTGCTTAATTCTTGTGTAGCACTTCCCCTCCTTCCAGGCAGCCCCCTAGGTAACAGAACTGCCACTGCTGGCCTCTGAGCTGGAGCATGGTAACAACGACTGAGGAAATTGGCCAAGTTGAGGGGAGAAACAGAACAAAGCAAAACACCATGCTCCCAGGACCAAAGCAGCAGCCATCTGTCATGATCAGATGGCAGACACTAAAGGTCTATGAGGAAGGTAGAGAAGGGGCAGAGCTTTGTGGTTCATTAGGATTTTTCTCCAAGTCCTTATTAAGAAAAGCATATCACACATCGCTGTAAATAAAATAGGAAAGGTTTTCCCTCATTTAGTGAGCGTTTCTCTATGGTTTTCCAGGCAAGTCAGATCCAAGCGTCCAGGTATCCTGTTTTGACCATTAGAGACTATAACCTCTTCTAAAGCACCGTGGGAAATGCTTTGAGAGCAGATACGTAGGGGAGGCAGGGAAATTGTGTACCTTTTGCTGTGTTTGTGTCGGCTGAGGCAGTGGTGGTTGCTCTGTGGTTCCCATAGGCAGTTCAAACCGAGGGCTGGTTTAGACCAGAACAAAAAAATTGATTATCAAATGATACACCAACATTTTACCATCAGCTCAAAGAACTCCAAACAAGAAAACAAGCATTCAGCTAATTAACTTCGGTTCATGAGAAATAGGCTTCCCCTCCCCACTCCTCTTTGCATTTTGATGTTCAGTACTTATGCACACTAAAATGCTAAACCAGTAGGCAGCATCTCCCTCTAGCTATCTTCTGGAATCTAAACCCATGCAATCTCACTGCACTGATGGCATCTGAGCACCACTTCAGAGGCTGACTGGTAACTCCCTGAGGAGCCCCCATCCCACACCCTCAAAGTGAAAATAAAACAAACTAAATGTTGGCCAACTTTCCAAAACCATTGGGAAGCACTAGAGCTCCCTCATTTGACATATATCAGATCACAGAGGAAATGAGATTACAGGACAAGCCTGGAAACATACTCACTGCATGAATTTACAGGTAGGTCCCTCTGGACAGAATCCGACTAGGTAATTCACACAAATGACTCTTCGAGTGTGTCGGTGTCTGCAGAGGGGACCTGCAACACAAAGCTCAATGGTTCACGTATCATGTATGTGCACAGCAGCACTCACTAGCAGCAGGTACACAAGCAGATCATGCAAAGAAAGAACAGCAGCACCCTACCCTTGATTTATAGCCACAGAAGCAGCAACTATACAACATACATACCATGTTTACAGAAGCCTCTGTCATACCAGGGACAGTCTTTGATCTTAGATTCCGGGTCGATGTGCAAGAATGGGCATTCCTTGTTACTGCATTCCCCTGCACCAAAGGCAAACACGCTTCTTAGTCAATTGTACAAGTTCCAGATCAAACCACTCCTAAAGAATTACCTGGATCACGCAGCTCCCACAAAGCTGTCACCAACATTTACACGTTCAGGCACAACAGTCTTACTGCCTGCCTTAACCTAGGGGATGAACACCAAGCACTCACCCCCGGTGAGCAAAGTTCTACCAGACTGGATTGTTTACGTGTGCTTTTAAAAACAATGCGGAAACTGAATTTCAAAGAGCAGTCACGATAACAAAAACCAAACATTTAGTGCACCAAAAGTGTGGAGAAACTACAAATTGCGCACTAACCTCACAATCCAAGGAAACCTACAAGACTGTAAGTTTCTGACAGCAAGTTGCCTCATTATGTCCAGATCTCCAGAGCTGGAAAGCAAGTGCATAAAAGTTTTGCACCCCCATGCCCTCTGCTGCTCATCAACTCCCCAAAACAAGAGTCATGCAAAGACCACCTGCTCAGCCTACTCAACTCATAACCAAAACAGAAAATAAAGTATAAAACCCAGTAGCAACTTTGAACTTCCCCCCTCTTCCCCCAGGGGACAAGCTCTTGAGAGAGAAGACATCTACAACGCACGGCGGACTTAGGGGCATAAGGTGAAACGCTAACCAGATCTGAAAAGCTACAGCCTAACAGTATCAGCAAACTCAGAAGAACTGCAATGCTCTGCAGACAGTACGAGAGGGATGTACCAGGATCCTCTTCATCAGACTCCCACACTTGCAAGGAATGCTAAGTGGGAGCTACAATGCCCCTTACCAAATTTGGAGTAGAAGTAACACTCAGGCATCTTGGTCATGTCGTACTCATGCAGAAACTCGCACTGGTCTCCCTTTTTGCACAGTCCTCGTAGCCAGTGTTTGCAAACAACTGTCTTTTCCCCGCTGATGTGTCTGAATGGGCACATGCCTCCTGCAGAAGGAGAGGGCAAGCAGAAGGAAAAAGAAGAACAATTAACATCTGCAGCACGAGCAGGCACACAGCAGCAACAACACCTCACTCGCTTCTGCAAGAGGGGCTTCAGAAGACTTTGCTTTTGTTTATGGCTTTAGTGTTTAATGGCAATGACAAAACAGGGACTTCCAGACAAGTCCTGTTTTACCCTCTAACGAGCTGAGCCGTGTAGTGTCCAGCTCTTAAAGCTGACAATCACAACCCACAGCTACTACACAGACACAACCACACAAGGTCTGCTTGTGGTAAATTCAAGCCTACCCTTACTGGTGGATTTTCTCATTCACCTCCCAGTTTCCAAAAACTAAAACCCAAACTCCAAAATAAACAAACTATCATTTCACAATTGCTGGAGTTAACCCAATATCCTTCATTTTTATGCTCAATCTCCGTTAGCCCCCTCTCTTAACAAAAAAAGATGAGCACTGCAGGTAGTGCTAGCAAATCTAATTTTCTTACCCTTCACGTGAGCATAACAGTATTGGACATACTACTTGCCTTTTCCACAGGCCGCTTTTAAAAAAAATTCACAGACAGCTGCACCTGATTCTGTGGAGAAAACAAAGAAATATCATTAATTGCAATGAACTTTTGTAGCAGCTTTCAAAACATCTCCTTTCCCAAGGAGCAATCTGGTCCTCAAATTCAAAAGAAAAGCAATGTTTTGGTTTGGTGAATTTACTCTCCCGCATGAGTTCCTCGTTCAGGTCCGGCCTTCACAAATATCCCCGTTCTCCTTGGTAAATACGCAGCAGGGGAAATTGCATGAGGTTGGTGGTGTGTGTTCGGACTTTCAGAGATTTAGGTTTTGCCTCTGCTGTTAAATCAGTCACTGCAGTGAAACTTGTGTTCACAGTGCTGGCAGCTACGGTCTTGTATTATTTAACCAGAACGGCCTGAAACAATCATAACTGCTGATCGTGAGCAAAAGGAGTCACAGCATTCGAGAGAATTAAAACACAGGTAGTAGCCAAGCCAGAAATCTTCAACAAACATCCGAGTCTCCCCTAGGCTCCTTGTGCCAGGCTATCGGACTGCAGGAGAGCATTGTGAGACCAGGCCACGAATGCACCTAGAGATGAAGTTTCCCTGCCACCAGAACACCTCAGCTATCCAAAGGGAATGAAATAGAGGGTGCAGGAAAGTGATCTTTATTCACGTTAAAGCCTCAACTGCCATTTTCTAGGCCGGTGTGGTACAAACTAAAGCTTTCAGCAGGGAAAGTGGGAAAAACGCTCCATCTGAGACCAAAATGCGGCCTCACAGAGAAGTCTGCCTGGGAAAGCTGGAGCGGGGTGGAAGCAGGGGCAAGAAACGAGCAGGGGGAAAGGGTGAGAACAGAGGGAGGGGAAGCCGAGAGAGGGGCTCGGCTGCCCCAAAACCCCACAGCCAAGTAGGGAAGGGAAGGGAAGGGAAGGGAAGGGAAGGGAAGGGAAGGGAAGCCCCCCCGCGCCCACACGCACTGTCCATGCCGGGAAAAGGCAGCGGCTGCGCCCCCAGCTGCTGCTCCACGGCCAGCTCCAGGTCGAACTTGATGTGATCCACGCTGGCGATGAGCTCCTGCATGGTTGCAGCCGGGGGGCGACGGCACCGGGAGGGAAGGGGGGGAATGGTGGGGGCCGGCTGCGGCCAGGCCCGGCCCGGCCTGGCCCGGCCCAGCCTGCTCCGCTTCGGCAGCGCCTCGGCTGACGGGGAGGCGGCGGCAGCGCCGCTCCGCGCCGCGCCGCCCGCCTGCGGGATGCCGGGAGCCGGCCTCTGACCCCCGCCTCACGGCACCGGGGCCGCCCCTTCCTCCCGCGCAGGCGCCTTGGGGAGCCCGAAGCACCCGCCCCCCTCCCCCGGTGCCGCCCCCGGTGCCGGTTGCCGGTTCCCGTTCCCCCCCCCCCCCCCCTCAGGTCCCCCCCGCCATGAGGCCCGCGCCGCTCCGGCTCCTCCTCGCCCTCGCCCCGCGGTGCCGCCGGCAGCCCCCCGGTGTCCCCCCGGTCCCTCTCGGTGTCCCCCCGGTCCTTCCCCGTGTCCCCCCGTCGCTGTGGGGCCGCAGGGCGCTGTGTTCATCGCCGGGACCCCCCCACGGCGAGGATCAGAGGGAAGGAGAGGGCTCGGGAGGCTGCGTGGAGGAGGAGGAGGAGGAGGATGAAGGCGTGGAGTTTGGGACGCTGTCCACGAGGTTTTCTGGTAGAAAGTTTTATCACAAAACCACGGCGCGGTTCCGGGATTTAAAGCTCGAAGGAGGGGGAGAGGAGGACATGGGAAGGAAGCCCCGGCGCGGGCCTAGGAACACCCCGTACTGGTACTTCTTGAGGTGCAAGGCACTCATCAAAGAAGACAAGGTTTGCTCTTTGCTCGTTTTTGGTAATAATATTTAATTGCTGCCAAATGGCACGCTCTTGGGTTAGGATTAGAGGAGTTTAGTTGGAAGGGACCTACAAAGTTCATTGATTCCAACTGCCCAACCGCTTCAGAGCAAAAAGTTAAAGTTGTCATCAAAAGACGTGCTCAGATCCTGTTTACCTGAGTTCTGTTCACGCCACCTTCCTACCTCATTTTTCCCTTTCCAAATAGGACTAGAGTTAACTAATCATTTTTGATAGTGTGCAGACGATGACTTCTAGAAATTCAGCTGCTCCTCGGTGCTGTCTCCGCTCGGTCAGTCTGCTGTCCCCTCTGGCAGACGTGGCTTTGATATCTGTGTGCCACCATCTCATCCCAACCCCCTGCAACACCACCCGTATCATCTTACGTGCTTCATTCATATCTTTACAGGAAGAAGCAAGAACCTGTGAGGAATCCCGTGCTCTGTAGCATTCCTGCCACAGTCTAACTACAGCTGAGAATATAAATATCTCTTGTGAGTGATGGTGTTGCTGCTTGGTAATGAATGGATTTTCCTTTTTCCTGTAGCTGGCAGAGGCTCTGGAGCTGTTTGAGGTGCAGATGCTGAAGGAAGAGCGAGTGCAGCCGGAAGAAAGCAATTACACTGTTCTAATTGGTGGCTGTGGCAGGGTTGGCTACGTGAAAAAGGCATTCAAGCTCTACAACGATGTATGTCGGTTTATGTTCTCTGCTCTCTCAAACCTTCATTAAGTTTTCTCAGCTAAAACTGTTTCTAACATTTGGTCGTGTTACTCTCTCTCCAGAATGCCTTTGAGTTAGTGTTTACATCTTAGCCTGAAACTTTTTTAAACCAAATTAGGAAATTCTAAAACTCTTTTCCTAAAAATCTAGTCCCCTGTCTTCTCTTCTCCTAGATGAAAAAACGAGGCTTAACTCCCACTGAGCCCACGTACACAGCCCTGTTCAACGCCTGTGCTGAATCACCCTGGAAAGACTCGGGCCTGCAGAGCGCCCTCAAATTACGGCAGCAGCTAAAGAGCAAAAACCAAGAGCTGAATCTGATAACTTACCACGCGCTGCTGAAAGTCTGTGCCCTGTGCTCAGATCTCAGGATGTGCTTCGACGTGCTGAAGGTAAATATGTGACTTTTCTTGTGTCAAGTGTATTCTGCTCCAGTTAAAGCTCCTGGGCTATAACCTGTAATTATCTATACTTAAAATGTTTCTATTTCATCGATCTTTGGTTTCATACAATGAAATCATCCTGGTACATACCAAATGTAAGTAGCTAAAATGAGGCAGCTACAGCTTAAACAGAGGTTGGCTTTGAAACTGATCAGGTGTGTCAAGGATTTATTGAACAGTTTTTGGAGGGCTCACAACAATTGTGTCTCTTTTCCTCATTTTGAAGACCCAGGTATTGGTATGTGCCTTCCTTTTAAAGCTCTGCAGTAGCTTTTCTCTACTCTATCCCCAGAAGATAACAGCTGCAACAGACTGTTGGGTAACTGGGAAGTTCAATCTCTCTGCTCTCTCTCCTCTTTCAGGAAATAGTGCAGAAGGGTCACGTTCCCACAGCTGAGACCTTCAGCTTCCTTCTCATGAGCTGCATAAAGGACACTGAAAGTGGCTTCCGATACGCCTTACAGGTTTGTCTTCATGTACTAAATAAGGAAAACGTACAGAAAACAACAGGTTATGATGAGCTGATGAAATCAGGAGGGGCTCAGCACCTCCTAGGACATCCTATGAACTGGTGATGTGCCCTGAGTGATGTCTCAGGACCGTACTAGCTCGAGGTGGCTGTTCGCTGCCCACTGCCACTTCACCTCTTTGTGCTGTAAACTTGCTCCTTTTCTTCAGGCAGATACTGTCCCATGGGCACTGTAAACATGCTTACAACGTGCTAGAAACGCTCTTATTTACTGTTACTGACGTTTGATGTTCATCTTCCCCTCTGCAGGTTTGGAAACAGATGGCTAAACTTGGAATAAAGGCCAACAGCCACACGTACAACTTGATGCTGCGTGCTGCCAGAGACTGCGGAATTGGCGATCCGGTTGTGGCTTCCCGAGTACTGCTCAGACCCACCGATGTGAGCTCACCTCAGCTAAGGCTTGCACCCGGCCTGCAGAAGGTGAAAAATCAGAGGAAGAAGGGATCGGAGGGCGCGCCTACTGCCCAGCTGGACGTGGAAGCCATGGAAAAGCAGTTATTTCAGGAGAGTTTGATGCAGCCTGAAGAACTGATCAGGCAACAAAAGAAAGATGTGAGTGAGGCTGAAATGAAACTAGTGCCAGCTGGTGTCAACAGCGGCACTGAAGCATTGATGAGGGGAGGTCAGAATGAGCTAGAGCAAGACCAAGCATGCCTAAGCCAGAAGCTGCATTTGTGCAAGCTGCCCAACTTGCTGGATTCACGGATACCTGACGCAGCTGTCGTTTCCCTGGGGACAGTGGCCACGCCATCCCATAGACTGGCTTTGATGGGGGACGTGGGGGGCTTCTTGAACAAAATGAAGGAGGACAATGCAGAACCCAACATTAAAACTTTTACATTACTGGCTGAGCTGGTGGAACCCCAAAGCCCGTCAGAATCCTCTCTTCTGGCACTCCTGGATGAGCATAAGGTGAAAGTAGACGTGACCTTCTTTAACACTTTAATAAGGAAGAAAAGCAAACAGGGAGACCTAGAAGGAGCAAAGGTAAGGAAGAACTCAGAACCAGCCCTGCTTTTCCCTTCTTGTCTCAGGCCTCCAGTTGTGCTGTGTTTCATTGTGATACCTGTTCCTCTGTCCACAACACAAACTGGGCATCTGACACTGCTTTCCACTCAGCAGTGCTACAGCGAGGCTTTTCGGAAACCAGTGTCGGGATTTGTGTCTTGCAGAGCCTGCTGCCAGCTCTCGCGAAGAGGAGCATATCACCTAACCTCCAGACATTTTGTAGCTTGGCAATTGCTTGCCACCGAGAGAAGGATGGGTTGCAGTTACTCTCAGATTTGAAGGTAATAAAAACTTCTACTGCTTAGGGTTCAAGCTGCAAAAAGCAAGAGAAGCGTTAATGCTTCTAGAAAGTCCTGCTGAGGCTTCTAGGGCGAGTGTGTTTTCATTCCCTAAACACACAGCTCTAGAGCAGCTGACAGCCTGGAGCTGTGCCGGGACAGGAGGGACCAGGGGAGAGAAGAAGGTGCCGGAGCAAGAGCTGTGCTCCTTGTGTAAGAGGCGCCAGAATGAAAAAGGCACACGGGAAGCCCTGTGCTAATTGGCAGGTAATTTGTCGTTGCCAGACGTCCGGAATAACTCCCAACAAGTACATCTACAGCGCCCTCATCGGTGCCGCCGTGAGGCAGCTGGATTACAGCTACCTCACGGAGATCCTGCGAGACATGAGGAGCACCGAGGTGCCTCCCAACGAGGTCATCATACGCCAGCTGGAGTTCGCAGCGCAGTACCCGCCGAAGTTTGACCGGGTGAGTGGCCGTGCCCGGTCGCAGGGTGAGGGACACCACCGAGGGAGGTGTAAGTGTCTGCCCCAGGCTTCGTCCTTTGGGTTTGTCCGAGCTGGTGGCAGTTTCTCAGCAGCTCTTTACCGTAGCTGCTGCATGCTGGTATTACACGAGCTCTGTTCTAATAGAATTCTTTTTTGGTTGGATTTCTCTTTGCAGTATAAGTCAAAGAACCCCTACCTGGCGAAAATTGACGGCTTCCGGGGCTACTACCACCGGTGGTTAAAAGTCATGGCAGGAGAGGAGACGCCCCACCCCTGGGAGAAATACCGAACAGCCAAACGTTCGGAAGGTGAGGATAAGGAAGAGGATGTGCAGGGGAAGCTACGCCAGGATGCTGCAGCTGACAGCTAGGGCCTGCGTGTTCGTGTGCTGGAAGAACTCAGAATTCACTCCCTTAAGCTGCCTCCTTGTACGAAAGCTGTTTTGTAGTTCCAGGAAGCCAAGCTCTTGCGATAACCACTAAATAAAATATTTGTCCTCTGTTTTGAGGAGAAGCAAATACATTTCCTGTGAATTTCCTTAAGCTACTTAAATAAATCACCTTAAAAAACAAACGCACACCCCCGCGTCCAACAGGAGAAGAGGGGCGTAGACGAGTTTTGCCAGAAGACTGCTCCACTCTCTCAGGAAAGCAGACTTTATTTTAAAATAAATGGCTACACAAAAAGCTACTCCAAAGCAACATCCTTTGTACCGAGCATCCAGGTGAGCATGTTGCTGGTTTAATCGCAGTACAGAGCTATCCAATCACGCAGAAGGTGGTTATAATTGCACTCACAGTCCATGGTTCAGAGTTCAAAAGGTTATCTTGTGTCTCGATGCTTCACCCAGAACAACCTCGGCATCCGCAGTGAGTGCACTCGATGATTCTCCCCTGGAAAAGAGACGTGACAGTGATATTTCAGCCAAGCTCCGGTGAGCAGGCAGTCCCCCAGGCCCCAGCCTCGCTGCCTTTTGAAGGGGTCCGTGTGGACAGGCTGCCTCCAGCCGAGTTTTCTGTTCTTCCCCACACTTTAATAACTTGGAGCAACCACACGCCAAAGCTGGCAGCAACTTTAAAGCACCCAGATATTAAATCTACCAGCAAAAGGTAAAAACTGATAGAACTAGAGGAAGCTACCAAAAGGAAGAACATTCCCTGCCCTGCTGTCCCTGACCCAGGCGAGGTTAGAAAGGCTCAGACAGAAGGGCAGGGACAAGCTGAAAACTCACCACTTCCAGCTTGCTTTTGGGGACCCTGCAGATGCAGTTGGTCCCGAAGTTGGTGTCCCGCGTCTGGATGCAGCGCAGGCAGCAGAGGTTCTCGTAGCCCTGCTTCTTCCACTTGGCGATCAGGTTCTTGTCGGCGTATCCTTCCTTGATGCAGTACTCGTAGAGCTCTGCAAAAGAGCAGACGTGATTAGCTCAAGTAGCTTCCAGTAAGTGTTTGACAACTCAGCACGAGGAATTTCTGTTAGAGCTACGCAGGGGGCAGCCTTCCCTCTGTCCCCCCTCCCTGCAGCACCCCAGCTCGGGTGCACCTGCAGGCAGAAATCCTGCTGCGTTCCACTGTCCCCCACCCAGGGGGCAGCATTTGTACTTCTCACCTCTGCTGATGGCTTTTCTTTTATAGAAGAGGTCAAAAATGTAACGTGTCTTCTGGTGGTGAATTCTGAAGATAGGCCAAAGCGATTCCACTTTCCTCTTCCCTTCGTGGGGCTCAGTCTCCGCTGGGAGGAAACGACAAACATCAGATTCTGACAGGTTTCCAACACGGCAGATCTCAGCTGATTCTCCCGGCAGATCTCAGCTGATTCTCCCAGATTTCCAACTTCCTCAGTCGCTTTATGAACTGCTCCAAGAACATTCCTGACTTTAACACAGTACGAGCTTAATGGGAGAGGATCCCAACGAGAGGGACGTGGCCTTGGCATGGTCCCTTTAGGAAACGAAAGCCGAAACAGCAGGGCAGGGGGAGCGACGTGACCTGCAGTGGGACGGAGCTGACTGTACGGCTGCTGTAGCTGGTCGGACCAGAGCAACAGCACGGGCAGGAGCTGCCGGTCCCTCTGCGTGTGTCAGCGAGCTTCGGCCCGGAGCTTGGTCACAGATTACCCCACAACAAGCACACCTCTGCCCGGAGCGCTGCCTGGTGACCCACTCACAGAAATCGTCCTGGCCCTGCCGCAGCCTCAGCCCGGGACAACAAGGATCACACCGTGGGGTCACTCCTCATTCAGGGGTGCCCAGGGCGTTAGGGACAAGCTTGTTTCGGGGCACACCCCGGGCGCCACTGCTCCTGCCTGTTACCTTCCCTCATCTTCTGGTCCAGCTCGTCCAGCGTGGGCTCGATCAGCTCCCAGCCGTCGGGGGGCGGCTTCCTGCTGCGCTTCACCTTCGGCATCACCTCGGGGACGGGGGGGGGGGGAAGCACCGGGGGCGCCGCCTGTCTGCTCCGCCACGCGCAGGCACCTCGGATCGCTCAGAAACCGCTGCAAACAGAGAGAGAGGGAGCGGCTGCGGGGCTACCGAGGAGCTCCGGGACGCGGTCTCCGCTCCCCGGTACCCCCCGGTGCCCCCCAGCGGCCTGAGGCTGACACCGGGACGAGGCCCGGAGGGCTCGCGCCGTGCTCGGCGGCCCCAAGCCCGGCCCCGCTCACCGGCCCCGAACCGCGGCCTAGCCCCGGCCCACCCGCGGCCTACCCGCGGCCTACTCCCGGCCTAGCTCCGCTCCGGGCCCCGCTCCCGGTCCCACTGCCGCCTGCGGGGTCCTCATCCCCTTCTCCCCGCCTCTCTGAGGTGCCCGGCGCAGCGCCTGAAGAAAACCCCTCCTTCCCCCGCGCCTTTCCCCACCTTTCTCCCCTTTCTCAGCCGGGACACTTCAAGAGCACCTCGGCGGCGGGAGGGCTGCGGCCCGGCTTCTCGCTTCGCCTGGGAAAAAGCCGAGGAAGGGCGGCGGGCGGGGAGGCGCCGCGCGGACAACCCCGCGGCGGGGGCCTCGCGGGGCGGGCTCTGAGTGGGGCAGCGGGCGGGGCCCCAGGGGGCGGCTTCCGGGGGGGGGGGGGGGTTGGGGGCCGGGCGCTGTGGGTGGCTCCGCTCGGGATGGGCTCGGAATGAGGGATTTGGGTTTTTTTTAGGGGGTCTGTGCGGAGCCAAGAGATGGGCTCGGCGAGCCCGCCGGGTGTCCCCCAGCTTGGGATACCCCACGGAAACAAATACTCGATTGTTTCACATTTTCCACGCGCTTTGATTGTTTTAATGAGGATTTAATTAGATAGCTTGGCCCCGCAGATGCAGAGCGCCAGCAGCCAGTCCCTTTTTACCTCAGCCCCTTTTACCTCAGCCCCCTCCGCAGGTCGCTGTGTTTAAACGGTGCCTCGTGCAGGGGGGCTGGGCGCCTCGCCGCTGTTTTCGCCGAGGCTTGCAGCCTCCCTGAGCTGCCCGGGGGGATGCGGCGGGGCGCTGGCAGGCGCAGGACCTGCCCTCAGCTCATCCGATCGCCCCGTGTGGTGCTAAACATCCTGCCCTGTGCCGCACCGAGCCCCCCTGGTGGTCCCTGTGAGGGCTGAGCCAGTGTCACCGCCGCTCCCACGCGGGTGTTCTGCGTCTTGCTCGCTCTGGGCTGGCTTAGGTGTAAATCAGGGCAGCGCTGTGGCCGATTCTCCCTTCGGTTTGTTCGTTTTATTCAAGCTTTTGTGTAAGATAATTCATTTCAATGAACTTTTCCCCATGGTATGGCTATTGCCAGCAGTCAGGCTTTTGTCTTCTTCGGTTCAGAGCCCGGAGTAGGGTCTCAGCAGGAAGGCTGCCGGCAGCTCTCGGGCTTGTAGCAAGCGCTGTGGCCGGCCAGGTGGATTTTCCCGGTGCTGCGTGGGGTGTCGGGTACCCTGCCGGGGTTCCTTTCGGAGCGATGCCCCTTGCTGGGCAGTGACGTGATGGCCCCAGCGCTCCCTCGGAGCTCCTGTTCCCCACGTGTGTCGGTAGCGCCACGTGGGGTGCCTGGGAATGGGGAAAAGCAAGGCTTGGGGGGCAGCAGTGCCCTGGCTGTGCCGGTGGGGGAGTGCCTGTGAGCCTCCAAAACTGAACGCAGAGAATTGTGTTCCCTGCCCTTCCCTGTTTAGTGCCAGAAAAACATCTCAGGGGGGCTCCGTAAGCCTTCAGAGGGGCATTTTGAGAGAATTTCCTCCGTGGCTCAGCTTTTACCAAGCTAAAACGTAAGGGAATCGATCTCTGCTCATTTTCTGAACCAGAAGTGGTCAGAAACTGAATTCCCAAAGCCCTCGAGGGCTGCCTCGGAGAGCCTGACAAACGCAGCCAGGCGTGGCCGTGACGCAGGGTCGGGCAGTGATGCCCCGTGAGGAGGGACATCTACTCCGTCCTGTCCCCCCTCCACGCCGCTGGGAGGTTTTGTTGCCGTGGGAAGGGAGAGGAGCGCGAGGCTTCCCTGCGGGCTGCGAGACGCCTGCAGGAGCTGCTGGCGTTTTGCTGATCTCGCACGCCGGTTTCACCCCAAGCTCTCCAGCTCGCGTTTGCCAGCAGCTCTCAGCTCTGATGACAGAAACAGAGCAGCTGTTCGCAGAAAGCATTAATGGCTTCACAATTCCACGGGAACCCACAGGATTTTGCCCTGGAGAGCCGAGCAGGCCGCCCAGCTGAGCCCCCTCTCCCTTCTTCCCGATTCCCAGCCTTGTTTTTGGTTTCCCTTATAAAGCACTAAAACATGGAGGCTCCTTTTACGAGTTCCTCAGCTCTCGCTCCCATTCCCGAAGCTTTTGTCCAATTGGCTCCCCGTTCTCCCTTGGCACAGCCTCAGCTCAGGGAGGGGCTGAGGAGGCGAGCTGGGCGGCGGAGCTGCTGGGAGCCGCTGCCGCGGCAGGAACGCGCCGGGATCCCTGCTGGGGAGGGAACGGGAGCGGGGCTGGGGCTGGGAACAGCTCGGCAGCCACAGGCTTCACTGAGGGTGGCAAATCCAATGTGTCTCCTTTTTTTTTTTTTTTTTCCTTTGGATTCTGTTTGGGCTTGTCCTGCGTGCTGAAAATGCAGAGCGCGTGCTGCGGAAGGAGTCAAGCTTTTTGGAAGCTCATCCCTAAGCCACTTATTAAATGTTTAATTATTTTTTTTTGGTACAGGGAGAAAAGGAGGCCACAAAGGCCGGGCAAGGCAGTACACGAGTCCTGAAGAGATCGATGCGCAGCTCCAAGCAGAAAAGCAGAAGGCAAGGGTAGGTGTTCGCCCTGGTTTGTGCTTCCTGGGGTAACTCCGGGCTTGCACAGCACGCTTGATCTGCAGCTCAGGAGAAATGCCAGCTCGGTCAGCTGTTGCAGATCGTTCCGTCAGGGATCACAGCGTGAATTCTGAATTCCGGTGCCTGGGGAGGCTGCAAGGTGGGATCCAGTCGAGCTCCTCATGGAAGTGAGGCCAGGCTGACCATCCGTCAGCAGTCTGAAGGCTAGAGGATGAGGAAGATGATTACACAGCAGCTCTGGGCATCTTTTCCTCCCGTAATTCATCATTCTGCTCGTCAGCATAAGCTCGTTCCTCACTCCTGCTCTGCAGCTGGGCTGTGGGGAAAAGGGGCTCGCATCCTGACAGCTTTCATTTCTTGAAAACAGCCTATTTGACCTTTTTCTTTTTTACTTTTAATGGGCCAAAATCCTTTGCCTTCTTTCTTTACACACGGTTGCCTAGTTTTTCTCGGGGAGCAGTACCAGATTTTTCTGGCGTGAGCTCTTTTTTGTGCCCCGGCACGGGCTCGTAAGTCCGCCTTCCCCTGCAGCTTCCAGGCTGGCGTTACGAAAACCACCACTGCTTTCTGCAGTGCTTGCTCTCTTGTGCTGCCAGCTTATCCCAGCTACGATGCCGCTCACCGCTCTTTCCTGCGACTCTCTGAAAGTGCTGCCTAAGCCCGAATTCACGATTCCAGCTGAAACCTCACGGCACTGGCTGCAGCGGGATAATTATACCCTGCGCAGGAAACACTGATGAGTAAATCCCAGAAAAGGATGACCCTTCCAAGCTGTTCCGAGCCATGTCGTTGACTCCTTTTGAACGTTTTGACCAGCTGTAGCTCAAGATGACCGCGTGGTTTGCTGCTTAGCCAGATATTCCGACTTTGTGTCGCGTTTCTTACTCGTAACTCCTCTTGGTTTGTGTTCTGATTCCACCTTCCTTGGCTTCGTGCCATCCTTCCGCTTACTGAAGCCACTTACGGTTCCGATCCTGTTTGGCTCCTTGCTTGCACGATGTCATTCCCAAACCTTCAATTCACAAACTTTTCTCCCTCCAAGTCGTTAATAAAAATACCAAGTGGGAGCAGAACGGAACGAGCCCCGGCAGGGCCCCACGTGAGATGTCTGTCTGGTTTTATAAAAGCAAAACACAGCAACCCTCAGAGGACTGCTTCGCGAGGATTTTTTTCTGCTCTGCTCATCCGTAGCACATGATGATGGCTACGTCCAAGCCAGCTTCATGAGGGGAAGTTTGTAAACACTTAAAATTACTCCTCCTCCTGCCCACAGCTCCTCTGCTTTGCCGGTTGCTCTGATGAGGGATAGTTGATGATGGCAAAGCAAGCTCTTCACACCCGTGTTGGTTCTCCTAATCTTATCTTCTAACGATTTATAAATTAATTCCTAGACGCTGATCAGTAAAAGCTGTGCTGGAAAGGCTGCAGATTCTTGGATTTCCACTAGAAACACCCTTCTCGTTGATGGCTGGCAATTTTCTCTTCAGTTTCTTTTATCTGGATCTAGGCTGGGATCCATTGTGCCACATCTGTGTGGCTTCTGGTCCCTCAGAGACCGTGCGCTGGAAATTGAGGCCGAAATTCTCCTGGAGATCCTTCGTTCAGGGAAAGCAAAGTGCCAGTTCTGTCTCGTACAAGTTTTCCCGGCCTGTTACGTAGAGAGGGCAGCAGAGTCTGGAGATCTGCTGGGGCAGGTGATGCTCACTGAGCTCTGGTGAGATTGAGCTCTTGTTCCGCTGGAGCGAGGCGCCTTTGGTGGGCCCTGCCAGGAGCAGTGCTCGGAGCTGTGCGTCATGCCCCCAAAATGATCTCGTTTAAGAGTCCCTGGGAATTTTATTGACGTGTTTTCTTCCTGTGACTTCCGTAGGAAGAAGAGGAGCAAGAAGAGGGAGGCGAAGGAGCAACAGGGGACCCCAAAAAGGACAAGAAGTCTTTAGATTCAGATGAGAGCGATGAAGATGACGAGGACTATCAGGTAGTGCAATTCTCGGGGCATGTCATGCATTTGCATGGAGTTCTCTTTCAGAGCTATCTACAGTAAATCTTTTATGGGATAACTACTTGGAGAAGCCATAAAAACCCCTTACTTGGCTGCATTTTGTCCTCGGGGTGATAATGTGTGTGTTTTTAAGTGAAATGCAAAGGGAAGATCATCTTCAAAGAACACCGGAGATACCTGGTAGTTATAAATCCTGGTTCACAACTGCTTTTGCTGTCTGGTGGTGAAACCACCTTGAATTCTGCTCCTGGGGTGTGGTGCAGGGTGTTTGATGCGTTCTGATGATGCGTCGTCTGGGGTATGGCAGAACAGAGCTTCTTACCTTTCCTCCTCTTCTTGAACCTTAGCAAAAGCGCAAAGGCGTGGAAGGGTTGATAGACATAGAGAATCCCAATCGTGTAATTCAGACAACCAAAAAAGTAACTCAGCTGGACCTGGATGGACCCAAGGAACTCTCGCGACGAGAGCGGTGAGTTTTCCTGCTGCCTCGGGAGGAGCTGGCATGTTCCTGGAGTTTCACGTGTGCAGCTTGGTGTGGAGAAGTGTCTCCCTGCTGTGCGCGCGGTGGTGTTTCAGGGAAGTCCTTCATCTGCGTTGCCCTCTAAAGCTGACAGAGCAGCAGCAAACTCTCAGGCAGGATTCACTTTATTTAAAATGTCTTTTACAAACTTTACAGAAGTTTTTACAGAAGTCTTCTGGCAGTAGCCGTGTCTGCCCCGGGGCCCGGCAGCTTGGCCCGATGTGCTGAGTGAAGTTAGTCGCTGGGAAGCAGACACAGGCCGTTTGTCTCCTGACGTTTTATGCCCCAAATCAGATGTAACTAAAACCCAGTAACCAAAGGCCACGCTGGGGGCTACTCTAATCTTGCTACCAAAGGTGCCCCCGTGGCAGGTAGCAGTTTCCCAGCCTGCTGGGTTCCTGGTGATATTTTTGTCTGATGAATGAGGTGAGAAGCAAAGTTTACTCTTCCAGTTTCATTTAGCAAGGGAGAGTTTCAGAGTGCTTGATTATTTGGAGCAGATGGTTTAAGTTTGATTAGTTGGGATAGATTCCTTCAGCAGAAGTACCCTTGAGGTGTACTTCTGGGGAAAACATTACAGTGCCGCGTAGTCTGGGGCTAATTCGTTTGACCTCCTTGAGTATCGGTGCTCTTATTTAGCTGAAGATAGAAATTCCTCGACTTCTCATCATCCCTGCAACAGATGTAAGGTCCTTGGAAACCAGTGACAGGGTCCCACAGCCCCTGCGGGCAGCCCAGCTCTGTACTCGGCTTCCTTCCCAGTCAGAAAGCTCCCCCCGGTGTCTGTGCCTGCGTGCTCCCCGGGGTGCTCTCATCGTTGGTGTGTTTCACTCAAACAGGGAGGAGATTGAGAAACAAAAGGCGAAAGAAAGATACATGAAAATGCACCTCGCTGGCAAAACAGAACAAGCCAAGGCAGATCTCGCCCGACTAGCCATCATTCGGAAGCAAAGGGAAGAAGCTGCCAGGAAGAAAGAAGAGGAAAGAAAAGGTTAGAGAGTAATGAATCCTCTCCTATTACTCCTCTTTGGCAATGGCTGTGCTGCCGTGAGGTACGATTTGTGCTATCACACGTCGTAGTCCCTCATCGCCTGAGGCTGCGTGGTGTTGCTGAGTGTCGTTGCGACTCTTCTCATCAGAACTGGGTTGAGCTGGCTCATTCTTACCAAGCCCTAGGGCGTCTGAACAGGGAGCAGGGGAGAAGAGAAGGGAATTGCTCTTGATATCCATGTTGTCCTCAGCCTCCCAGGCAATGCTGGCTTCGATTTGGGGATTTATTGAGTTCCTTCTGCTGGCTGCATGCTGGGGATCCAGGCTGCACAGGGAATTTGCGCTCCTCCCCTGCTGGGATTTCCTCTTCAGCTCTGATAGGTGTGAACCAGAACCCTGATGGCTGTGTTCCCAGTGGCTTCCACAGGGAAGCCAGGGAGGGAAGGGAAGGTGCAGGGAGGGCTGCTCCTGCTTAGCCTGGAGGGACCGTACCAGGAGTTAGTGGGGAGGGTCAGAATTTTCCCTGTTTACTTCGCTGCACGTGGCTAGCAAGATTTCAGTCTCCGGGGCTGCCGCCAGCCCCGACGTGCGCTGTGAACTGCTGACACCTCTGTTCTTTCCCTCCTCCAGCAAAAGACGAAGCGGCGATGGCAGGTAAAAGACTGCAGTCCCTGTCCCTTAACAAGTAAGCGCAGGACACGCGAGAGGAGGAATCGCCAGGAAGCCGTGCCTGGTGCCTGCCAGGAACTCTGTCGTGTTGCATACCATGGGTGCCACGCAGGGTACACTGCGGCATCGAAGTCACCTCCACCTCCAAGAGACACTGACGATGTGTTTGTCTTCATCCTGGCACAGATTTCCATTTGGGGTTAGGGGCAGCTGCTATCTTCGGTGCAGAACTGTGCTGAACAGCAATTCTCTGTAACAGTTTGAAAACCTGAATGTTTTTGCTGTTTTTAGGATTAAGAACTCATAGATGGGGCGGGGGGGGGGAGGGGAGGGGGCCAGGGGCGGGAGGGAGCTGTGCGGGAGGGGAGATGCTTTAAATATTAGATTGCAAGAAAATAGATTGTGGGGTCATTGTGGGGCGGGGTATATGGGGTGGGGAACTTTGACTTGCTCATGAAAACCCAAAGGATGATGTATCTGAGGAATCCTTTTGGGCAAACGGCCCATAAAGTTTTGCTGCAGGGTGTTGCAGTATAATCGAGAGCCTGACTTCGTGGACATCTGGAGTGCTGTTCCTTCCCGGTTTCATCCCTCCTCTCTTGCAGCTGGTCTCCCCCTTTTCCCTCCTCTTCATTATTTTGTTTCTCCTGATTAGGGATAGTGCCAGTTTTTAACCATGTCATCCTTTGTTTAAAGGAAAAAAAAAACATCATTAATTGTATCAGACCCAGATGGGGGGGAAAAAAAACTCGATAAAGGTGAAAAAGGAAGAAAAAAACCAACAAAACTTGTATATTTGGCTGATTAAAATGTAAATTATAACTGCTCTGTCCTTGTCTCGTGTGTGTGTAAATGAACACGCGTGTACAGGCGGCTGCTGCCATGCACGGTGCGGTAACGTCCTGGTGGTGTGGTGACTTCCGAGCCTGCTGCCTTGCTGCTTCTCTCTGCTCTTCGTGGTGGTGGATTTGGCTCAGGGTTCAGGAGCTCTATCAGCAGATGCAGCCTGAAGGCAAAAAGCTTTTCCTCTCCGTCTCTGATGGACGTCTTGCACAATCTGGTTGCCGCAGTGGAGCAAACAATTACCTTCGGGCTGCCGCCTAACCCAGTCAGTGTGTCAGGAGGGCTGGCCCCAGACTGCCACCACCCCGTCAGCTGTCCTGGCGCACCAAAAACGAGAAGTTTCAACCCCAGAGCTGAGACGGGAGCTCCCGGCTCTCCGGGAGTTGCTAGCAGAGGTCACGCTCAGGATGACAAACGCTGTGATTGATTCTGTGACCCTGCCATCCGTGCCTGCCTGCAAGGACTTGGCTGGCAGAGGGATGTGCCATGGGGAATGTCACCGCGAGCTCAAACCGCAGTGGGAATTCGCTTCCTTGGTATGGGGAGGCAGGGATAAAGGCAGGCAAAGGCGTAAACCCGAGGAGGGATTTGAGAGGAACTTTTGCCTGCCCACCCACCGGTCCTCCTGCCTTGGCCCAGGCTTTTCCAAGCACCTTATCTGTTGCCCTGTGCCCTTGCCCATCGTTTACCACATGCAGTCAAACTCTGTTTTGAAATGTGCAAGTATTTATCGACTTCTCTTACAGCTTTTTAAAAGGATGCCGTACCCCTGGCACTCAGGAAGAGCAGAGGGGCTTTGTTTTCCTGCTGTGAGATGAGGGACTGCTCTTACCCTGAGTGAGAGATGACTTTAGAAGCTGGGCATGCTGTGATCAAAGGTGCCGGCCAGCCTCTGATATCAAGCTGGAAAGGGCCCGGTAGTTTCAGCACCCCGGGGCGTCAGAGCTGGGACTTCACAGCTGGTGCTGACGGGACTTGACCGGCATCCAAGAGGCACTCGGTGCCAGAGCAATATGGGAGGCACCACCACCTGCCTCCCCCGTACCTCTTCTCTGCTGTTCCTGTTCTGAAAGCTGTGATGAAGCAGGGGCCGGAGAGGTGACATTCCCCTTGTCCCCACAATGCTGATTCGTCCTGACAGCAGAAATTGCTTGCACACGTGTGCTGAGACGATGCGCCGTAACCGTGCGTTGGCATTAAACCAGCTTAGAAGGAGGAGGAAAACCATCGTTGGATATACACAGGAAAAAAAATCTCTGCTTTATTTTTTACTTCTTTAAGCGACGTATGACCAGCATCAGTTAGGATGGTAACAAAAATAGTAAAAAAGAAAACAAAACCACCTTTATCTTGGTGTTAGAGCAGCCGTGGGGCTGGCTGCCCACCGGCCCGGTGCCCCGTGCTGGCTGGCAGCCGGGGGAGCGCGGGCGGCTCGCGGGGGGCTCGCGTAGCGCGGGGACAAAGCAGGCAGGAGCAGCGGAGCAGGGGCGGGCTGGCGGCCGGACACCTTCCTGGCTGCCTCCTTCATTTGATCTTGAGATCCTTCAGCGCCGACTCCAGGCTCTGGAACGAAATGGGGGGGGGTCGGTGACCCTCTGCGTGTGGCTTTTCAAAGCAAGCAGAGCCCGGGGGGGAGGGAGGGGGGTAAAGGGGGAGCTGTCCCCTGGGGTGGCTGGTGCTGGTCCTCCCTGAGGTGGGACCCCACAAGTCCCAGCTTGGTCTTATTCGGACTCGTTTTTCAAGCCCCCAGGGCAAAGTTGAAGCCCGGAGAGGGTGCTCGATCTCTGGGCAAGGGGGTGCCCCAGCCTGGCTGCCTACAACTCCCCTCAGATGTTGAGCAGAGCAGTAAAGTGCCCCCCAGCCAGCCCCAGCTCGAAGGAGATCCCAGCCAGGACCCCAGGGACAAGAGGCCCCCCTCCTGAGCACAGCAGGGGGGGGGTGGGGGGGGTGCTGATTGCAATTAGAGCTGTGGCTGATGAGTTTTTGATGCTGGATGCTCTGAGCCGGGAGGGGAGCGCCTCACCTTGACGTCCCAGATGCTCATGCCGCCGTCCATCCCCGTGGTGCAGAACTGCGAGCAGTTGGCTTTCCCACCCGCCAGCACGGAGATCTGGCTGTGGGGCACAAAGAGGCAGCGAGGGGGGGGTCAGCCTGGAGCCCTCGGGGCTGCCCAGACCCCCCCCCCAATCCCTCCAGGGATGCTCCAGGGCCGAGATGGGAACACAGACGGGGGATGATGCTCTGGGGCCAGCACCCCCAGGGTGACCCAGGGCCAAACCTGTCCCCCCCCCCCCCCAGCCCTCCACTTCGAGCACCTGATGCTGTTCTTGTGCACGGTGTCCAGCGTGGCGTTGGAGGTGTCCGAGCTCGCTTTCTTATCCAGGTTCTGGAAGCGCTCGCGGGCGGTGAGACCGCGCTGGGAGCTCTGCTTGGGGACGTCCAGCTTCCCCCCGAAGCTCAGCGCGCCCTGGCTCTCCTCGTAGGTGAACAGCATCGGGTAGCAGTCGTGGCCCTGGGGGGGAAGCCAAAGCCCCGCTCAGCACCACCCCGGTGTGGTGCCCGCCCTCAAGGCCAGCCCGGACTCACCGCGGCCACCAGGCTGTTCTCGGTGATGAAGGTGACGGCCAGGAGGGGAAGGGTCTCGGTGCAGAGGGAGGCGACGCTGCGAGGGAGAGCAAGCCGTAAGAACTGAGCCAAGACCCTGCGCTGAGCCTGGCACAGCTCGTGACACAGGTGGAAGAGCCTCCTCCATCCAGCTTTCCTTGGTCCTTCACCTCCTCCCATGCCATCTCCATCTCCGCATCATTTTGGGGGTTCAGCCCAGCTCCAGCCCCAGGAAAGCAGCTGCGCCCCCAAACCCACGCAGCCACAAATCCCCACGCCCCGTAGCCCACCCCGCGGTGGCACCCAGGACAAAACTCCCCCCCCCCCCCCGCCCCCCCAGCCCCCCCCACGCCCCAGCCCTGCTTACGCCATCTTCTTGTTGGCGTCGGCGAGGCAGAGCGTGCTGTCGTGGCTCACCCAGGCCACGCGGGCGCCGCTGGCCGAGAAGCAGATGCTGTGCACCCACCCGCAGCTGCTGCTCGACTCGAACATCAGCTCCCCAAAGGGCATCTTGGAGCCCCACGGCGTGGGGCTCGGCCGCTCCTCCACCTCCTTGATGTAGGCGGAGAAGATCCTGGCGGGGGGGGGGAAGAGAGCTGTGATGTTCCCCCCTGCCCCGAGCGACCTCCGTCCCATGCTAAGTCAGGGCAGGACCCCGCACCGTCCCTGGGGTCCCCCCTCGTTGTCCCTCTGCCCCTCACCGGCACTTGAAGTCGCAGGAGCCGGCGGCCAGGAGGACGTTGTTGGGGTGCCAGTCCAGGCTGAGCACCGTCGAGCGGATGGGCTTCTTGATGTGCTTGCAAACCCACCTGCGGGGAGAGCAGAGGCGTTGGTGTCCCCCAGAACACCCCACAGCCACCCGCTGGGCTTGCAGATGGCTGGGGGTGGTCAGGGCTCCGGGTGTCCCCCCAGGAACTGCCCTGAGCCACCAGCCCGTGACACCAGCCGGGGCATGGGGAGTGCAAGAACCCCAGCAGTGGGATTTGGGCACCTCCCTCCATCTCCCCATCAGTCTCCTCATCTACTTTCTCCTCCATCTCCCCCGTCTCCTCCTGCATCACCTCCACATCTTCGTGTCTCCTGCCACCCAACCCATCCGTCCATCCATCCATCTCCCCCGTCCCACCCCACGAGCCCGCGGCCGAGCCCCACCAGTCGTTCTCCTGCTCGAAGTAGCAGATGGAGATGAGCCGGGAGCCGCTGCCCACGGCGAACTTGTTCTCCTTGGGGGACCACTTGACGCAGCGGGCGGCCCGGTTGATCCGCAGGATGACCAGGGTGGGCTTCCAGACGTTGCCCTTCAGGGTCCAGACGTAGGCATTGCGGTCGGTCCCGCACGTCACCAGCCGGTTGCTCTCAGGGGCCCAGTCGATGCCTGGAAGGCAGAGGGGGCAGTGGTGGTGTGGGGGGAGCCGTGGGGATAGGATGGGGACGGACCACGTGGGGATGGAGGCCAGCTGAAGGCAGAGATGTTCTGCCTGCTCTCTGCCCCCGAGTCCCTCTCTGTCCTACTCCTCCATGCCATGCCATCCCTCCCACCTCTTCCCATCCCATCCATCCTGTCCCATCCTGTTCCATCCCACCCCATCCCTCCCACCTCCTCCCATCCCACCCCATCCCACCATTTCTGGCTGCCCTCTGTCCCCCTGGATCAGGCCCAGGAGCACCAGCCACAAGCTGCTCCCCCTCCACCCTCTGCACGACCCCATCCGGAAGCCACCAGTGGGGCTGGGACTGGCCACCCCCGTCCCCTCGGTCCCCTGGTTCTCACCCGTCACCTGCCCGTTGTGCTCCTTCAGCTCGTGCACCTTGCTCCACTTGGCGCCGTCCTTGCGGTAGATGTGCACCTCGTGGTTGTTGGGGCACAGCGCGATCTCTGCGGGGGGACAGCGCCCGGGGCAGGGCCCCCACCTGGGTCACGGCTCTGCTGGTGGCGGGGACAGGCTCCGTGTGTCCCCGTCACCCAGGCTGGGGGGGGGGGGGGGGGTTTGCCCGGCCCCTTGGGCGCTCCCCCATACCCCGCAGCCCCGCATCCTCCACGTCCCGGCGTGGCGATGTGGTCCCAGGGGATCCAAGGGATGGGCCGGGACGTCTGGGGATGTTTTGGGATGGCTGCGGCCCCATCCTGCCCGGCATGCTGCCCCGTCACAGAAAGCCCTTTTTGTTCTCTCCCACATCCCCCGCTCCGAGGCCGGGAAATGCCATCGGCCGTGAATCACCCGCTGAGCTCCTCCGCTCCGCTCCCCTCCGCAGCGCTTCCCCGGCCCTCCCCGTGCTGGAGCCGCGCTGACACCCCCTGCGTGGGCTCCATCCCGGCAGTGGGACCGAGGTGTGGAAGGGGACACATCCTGCCCCCCAAATCCATCCACGGCAGGACCCGCAAACCCAAATCCAGCCCCACGCCAGCTCTGCCCCACGCGGGGGGACATCGCTCAGCCCCGGCAGGGATGCGGGGTGCCTGTCCCCACCCTGGCGTGCTTGGCGCTTTGGGGTCGTCCCCGGGGATTCGGGCCCTGGTGTGAGGAGCTCCTGGTCCCAGGGGGGCTTTGGGGTACTTACGGGTCCGGTCCTTGTTCCAGGCGTGGCAGCTGATGGGCTCCAGCAGGAAGCTGTGGTAGGCCATGGCGAGCTCGCTGCGGGTGGGACGAGACCTCAGCGTGCTCCTCCGGCCATGGGGACAACCCCAGCGGGACGCGTCCCCTTTCCACCCCCCCTCCCCAAAAACTTTCCCTGGAAGGTGCATCCCTGCGGCTTTCTGAGCTCACGGCCTGCCCAAGCGAGGCCGACGGGACCCCAGGGAGCCCAGCTTTGGGGAGGGGGTGCCGGAGGGGACGCTTCCCGCACCCCATGCTGTGTGTCCCCGATGTCCCACCCCAGCCACCTCGTTCCCCAGGCCAGGAGCGACCCCCCCAGCCCCGCAGTCCCTGAGAGGCCGGAGGAAGCGGGGGCGCCCCGATAACGCCCTGATAACACAGGAAGGCGGCGCGGGGACGGCTCCCGGCCACTTCCTAACCACATCGGCTCCTTGGCACAGCCAGCAGCCATCTGGGCACCTCGGGCACACAGACAGCTCGGTGCCAGCCCCGAGCCCACCGCGGGGTCCCCAGGGTGCTCAGCACCCCCTCCCTCTGGCTCCTTCCACCACGCTCCTTCCCCGCCTCTCATTTAGGAAGAGCCAAAGCCTGGCGGCGGAGGCGCCTCCGTCCCATCCAGTGACTAATCCCTTCCCCTGGCCGCTGCCAGGAGCCGCGGGACGGGGCGGTGGCACGGTGCTGAGCTCCCCGTGCCAGGGAGAGGGTGCTGGATGCATCCCCTCGGCCACGGGGTTGGGGTAAGGCACCGGATTTGGGGGACGCCCCGGCAGGGTGTTGGGGGTGAGGGTTAATCCTGGGTGCTTCGGTGTTCTGGGAAGGCTCCCAGAGCGTTGCCAGTTTTTCTCTGGCCGCTAAAAACCTGACAGGGGAAGGAAAGAAGTCCCTCCTAGCTCCGTCCCTTGGGCGGAAAGGAAATGCGGAGCTCCACCACCTGCACTCGCACGCAGGGAAATCCCGGCAGTGTTGTGGGGTGCACACGCTGCCCCTACACCCCCCCCCCAAAACACCCGGCCCCACAGGGGATGGATGCGGGCATCCCCCCGACCCAGCCCCAAGGGTGCTGTGGGGCTGCAGGCACCCACGGGTGGGTGCAGGCCCCCTCCAGGAGCTCCCCCCTCGGTGCCCGTGAGCCTCGGTGGGGTTTTTCTGCCCAGAAATAACACCGAGCACCACCAGCAGCACCCGAGGGCAAGCCCCGCTTGGTGCCCCGCTGCAGCTTTCACCCCAAAAACCTCGCCCTGCACCCGGAGGAGACCCGGGAACCCCCCGCCACGGCCCGGGGACGGAGCCGCACCACAAACACCGAATAAAACCGAGGGACGGGGGCCGTGCTGCTGGTGGCACGAAAGATCCGGAGCAGAAAAATGTGCTGCATCGGGCTGACAGCGCTCCGGGGAGGGAGGCAGGGGCGCGAGGCATCAATTTCCTGCTGAAATGCGCTGTGAGGAAATAGCAATGCCTTCTTTTTTCTTTCTTTTTCTTTTTTTTTTTTTTTTGGTGGGTTTGGATGCTCCGAGGCCTGGGAAGCTGCCCGGTCTCCCTCCTCACTGGGCTCATTTGTCACGCTCAGCCCCAGCTCTGCCGGGCAGGGCTCCGCTGCCGAGCCGTCCGGGGAGCGGAAGCTCTCGGCAAGAAACTCGGCTTTCGGCCGCTGCTGCACCCGTCAGCAGCTTACGTCTCGTTCCCGCAGCGGCCGGGCTGGCAGCCTCAGAAATCCCCTGCTCATACCCCGGGGCAGAGCCCTGCAGGAAGATGCCCCAAAATCCGGGGCCGCCCTCGCCTCCTGCTCGGATGCTCCGGAGGGAGGGAAATGGCTTTTGGGGGACAACAGAAGGCAGGACTGGGGCTGCCGCAGCTCGGTTATCTTCCCCGTTCAGCCCCGAGGCGCCGAGTAATTGGGAAACATCCTTGGAGGAGATAACCAAAACCTTGGCAGGGGCCGAGAGGGAGGAAGCCGCGCGCTGAAGCTGCTCCGTTTTCACTTCTGCCCGAGCCACCGAGTCTGGCGTGCAGCCACCAGCCCCCCCCAGCAGCCCCCATCCTCTGCTGAGCCCTGAGGCCGAAGTGCGTCCCCCCCCCACCCCCCCGAGCACCCTTCTCCTCCCCGAGGTGCCCGTGGGGTGTCACCCACCCTGGTGCAGCCATCCCGGGGGGGACACCCATCCCTGCGCCTCTCTGTTGGCGTGGATGCCCCAGGAGCCAGCCTGGCCCTGGGGAGCCATCGATGCCCCCAGGCACGCAGGGGGCAGGCGAGGGGCAGCTCCGACCCTCCTCTTCCTCGTGCTGGGCAAAGCTGGAGGCGGCTGGTGGCCGGGGAGGAGAGGACGCATCGCCCCCAGCTCCCGCTCTGCTGGCGCCAGCCCCTCCCAGGCCACCCTCCCCAGCACCCCAGAGCTCACCAGCACCAGAACAAACCTCAAAACTTGCCACCAAAGCTGGAAACAACCCCCCAAAACACCACGAGGACAAAACCCACCCGTGGCGAGGCGCTGCCTCAACCCACCTCAGTCCCAAACCGGCCCCGTCCCAGCAGGGCTTCGCCCCCCTCCCTGCGCTCAGCAGCCGGGGCGCGAGGTCCCCGGGGCGCAGCGCGACGCACCCGGCTCTCCGGGCAGCCTCCCCGCTCCTTACCTTGGCGGGCAGGGCGAGTTCGTGGACTCTGGGCAGTCGACACGAACCGGCCAGCACGCAGCGAGCGAGCGGGAGTTGCTGGCTGCCCCGCGGAGGCAGCCCGACTTCCCTTTTCCTCTCCGAGAAACGCAACCACTTCCTTACGTGGGCGTTGGGGGAGCGCGGAGCTGCTCGGCGGCCGCCCTGCCCCTGCGAGCACCAGGCCTCTCCGCCGCACGTGGACGGGCCGCCGGCCACGCTGCGGCCCCGGGATGCTCCCGGGATGCTCGGTGGGATGAGGGAGGACTTCAGCCCGCGTTGTACCAGAGCCCACCCGCGGGGAGAAGCGCGTGGCAGCGGCGCGTGGGGAGATCTGGGGCTCGGCAGGACCTCGCCGTGCTGGGTGCCGCCGGTTCCTGCATCCCGCTGGGCGCAGCGGGACCGAGCCAGCTGCACCGTGCGCCTACACCCCCTGCACCCCTCTTTTTTTTTCCTCCTGCTTCAGAGCCAGCTGGTTTAAATCCCATTCTCCAGGCGACTCCTAATTAAAGGAGAGAGAAGCTGCAGCTCCTTGCTGCCCTGCTGCAAGCTGGGTGAAGTCACGCACGGGGACACGCTCCCCTCCGACCCCAGAAGCAACTGGGGAGGGGACGATCGCATTGCAGAACCAGGACAGCAGCACATCGGGGTCTCGCAGGGGTAGGACGGGGTCCCGGTGGCATTTCCCAGCTGCAGGAGGTGGATGCAATAACCTCGTATTTGTTAAGCCACAGAATGAATCCCCGGGTTCAGGTCGGCCATAGGTAAAAGCTCTGTGGGGTGGCACTGAGCAGGGAACTCATCTCTCCCCTGGTCCTAAAACCTTTTTGAAGTTTTTCCTTCTGCCTGCAAATTTCCTCCAGCCCTCTCACGGTTAGGAGCTGCTCTGAATCCGCCCTTGACCAGGAGAATTCGGGCTTTTCCTGCATCCCGCTGCTCAGCCCTGCAAAGCCCTGTGCCGAGAGCAGCAGCGGGACGGGAGGACAGGAGGGGAGGACGCAGGACAGGAGAACAGGGCAGGAGGACGCAGGACGGGAGGACAGGGCAGGAGGACGCAGGCCAAGCCACCATCCCTACACCTGCCACTTCACATCAAGCACCTTGCAGGCAGGGACATGCAGGAACCATGGTTCATTAACCCCTGCGGGAGGAATGGGGGTGCCTCCCTAACCAGGAGGAGAGGAGCGTCACCCTCACCCCAGCACCGCCTGCAGAGCGCTTTCTCATCTCCTGTGGCATTTCCTCCTTGCTTCTTGAGGCTGCTCCTGCTGTGGCTCTTCCCCGTGCCGTGCTGACGAGCGCAGCGAGCAGCCGGCACCGGAGACCCACGGGCTTCGAGCGCTGCTTGGGCTTCCCCGGGGCTCAGCCGCCCACGGGGGAGTCAGAAAGCGCTGCTGAGCCGGGGGAGGAAGGAGCAGCCCTGCTGGATCTCTCCCCAGATCCCACTCAAGGTTTGACTAAGCCGTGGAACTGCTCTCACCACCGTTTCCTTGAGCAGAAAGATCCTCCTGCGCCCACTGCCGCTTGTCGTGGAAAGCCTGGGGCCTCTGCAGAAACAGCCCCTGCACAGACAGGGGAGATGCCAGAACGTTTCTTTTTGCTGGGAATGATTTTGGAGGTGGGGAAAAGGGATGAGAAGTGGCAGTAATTCCCCACCTTTTTGCTCGGAGACTGAGCTTTCAGACAGGCTCCCAGGAACAGTCTGTGGCATCCCTGCTGACACGGAGCCCCGTTCCTTGCTCCTAACAGCTTGCTAGCTGGCGTGAAGCAGCGAGCACATGCAGCCAGCAGCCAGCCTGTAATTAAGGCTGCAAAACCACGAGCTTTCTTGTGAAAGTTGCTTTCAAGGGCACCATTAACCCCAGCACATAGAGCAAGCACGTGCTAGCAAGCCTGGTGCTGCAGCTAGCTAAAACAGGAGAATGAATCCTCACCCACGCTGGACACGAGGACACCCCGACGGAGCTAGAGAGGGGGGAGGCGGGTGAGAAAACAGCAGAAGCCAAACAAAAGCACCTGCCTGCACAGGGGGTGGCAGCAGGACATCCTGCCAGACATCACCTCCAGCCCTCAGACAGTGCACAAGGTGCAGAGCTCTTCCCTCCCCACCCACGGGATGGTTTTATGTTGAAATATGCCTCGAGTGATGGCTGTTTATACTCCCCTCACTCTGTCCTTCTCTAATATAAATATCTCCGCTCTGTTTGTAATCCCAGATTTCCAGCAGACCCGTTTGTCTCAGACAGTAACCTAGGGCGGTCTCATCAAATGTCAGTGGGGGTTGGTTGGAGCCAACAGGCTCCTTTTACCTTTCCTGGATCATTCATGCAGAAAAAGAACACGGCAAAGTTTAGAGATCCGTGTTCTCCACTCTCTTTAGGTGATTTTTTTGCCTGTTATTTGGGCCGTTTCTTTGAGAACGGTTTTTAATGGACTTCTTGGAAATTAAACCCCACACTTTCAGAAATTACTTCAGAAATAAGATCATTACTTCCTGTGGGATGTGTCTAGTAACGTCTGCAGAGGTGAACAAATCCAAGCCCGTGCCCTCTGTCCATCCTCCAAGGCTGGCAGCACCACTTTGATCCAGAAGACAATTAACTCCATTAGCGCTGTGTCCTGGCTGATAAACCCAGCACCCCCCCAGACATCGTACACGGCAGACCACGAGACTGCATGCTGAGTAAGCAGTTAAAAAAAGCCGTTGTTTTACATTTAGAAAGGAGAGGAAATTGCAAAGCCAGACTTGATTGCCAGAAAAAGAAGGTGGGAGACCAAAGAAAACCGAGGGGAAAACCAGTCCGTGCCATGCATGCAACAAACGCTGCACCTGAACATGATGCAGCTCTGCGAGGGACACGGTTCACTCCCAAAAGAACACGAGCAGTTGTCAGCTTTGTGAGCGTGCCTGCCACCCTTGCTTTCCAATCAGAGCTAAGAAACGAGCCGTGTATGAAGAAACACTCTGGTTCCAGAGGAAGTGGTAAAATTTAGTCGTTGGGTTGTGTTTTTTTTTTTTATGGTACTTCTGCATTTTCAACAGAAGTGACAAGTCTTAGGCCTTATAAAGCAATGCTCTGAGCCAGGTAATCCCCTCCCAAGCACGGCCCGAATCAAGCCTCAAGGCAGCAGTACAGTTAATCTTAACTGGACTGCGTGAATAAAGTAAGTTGTGTGCAACTGCCTCGGTGAGCTACCAAGGCTCTGAGCTGAGCTTCAAAAGACTGTCACCTGGAGACAAAGGATCTGCGCAGAAGCCAGCGTACGCTGTTACCTCCGTTAAATGTGCTTCATTTCTCCACCGGTCATTATAAACACAGAGCTTTATGGGCTCAGCTCTAACACGACGTGCAGGTCTGTGCAGCTTCGTGGGCTTACAAAGTGATTTGCTTTTAATTTGTCTTCCCTAGGATCCGACTCAGCAGATTTTCTCCTCCCTTTCCACACGCAGCTTTCCCCACCGTATCCTAGGCACCACGCTGCGAGCAGTCTTTGTACAAATCCCAGAGGGAACTACACACAGTTCTGGTCACTTGCCTTTGTAAAACCACGACCCACTGAGCAGACAAGGAAAAAGACATTCAGGTTAATTTGCTCTTATTATGACTGGATAAATGCCAGGCAGACAGAACTACGAGTCAGTAGGATAAAATTGGTCATCCTCAAAGATCATCACCTCAAGGGAACGGTTCCCCTGGCAGAAGCCTAGCTGAATCTTCACATCCGGATCTTCAGTACTTCAGATCTTCATCCGTTACCCTGAAACTTTCAGTTAAGATGAACTCTTCCTGTTTTAAGGCGACAAAACACCACTTCAGGGGGTTTCTACACTCTTTATCTGAGCTCATTCCTGTAACGCCCCTTTTTAAAATAACTATTAATGAGCATCAAAACACAAAGAATCTGTTTTTCCTTTTTTTTATTATTATTATTATTTCTAGCAGACAATTTACATAAAATTCCCCTTTTAAGTTAGTGATTCATAACTTCCTGCAATAAACTACTTAAGGAGCAGCTTTGGTAAAGAATGGAATGAAACAACCAACTGAAAAAAATAAAAAAGAACAATCACAGCTGATTTTGAAACCAACACAATTCACCAAATTTAGATTCAAAAGAAAATCTGCCAAGCTGTATTTTCTCAGTGTTTCCAAATATTCCACCTTTCTCCTCCCTTTTCGGGTTTGTGCAGATGTGGGAGCTGCATTCTGTCAAGCAGTTTGTCCTGCTAGATCACGGCAATCCATCTTTACATGATTCGTAGACCTTGAATAGAAGACTCTAAGGTCTTGAAAGAGAGAAAATTTTAAATCACAGCCTGCTACGGTGTCCCGTGTCAAATAATTCATTGTAAAGGCTGATGTTAAGAAAAACAAGGGCAAAACAAACACAATACTTGAGATCACTCTTATTCAAGAGCCAGAAACCACTGTAATTATTAATTTCAAACCTCACACACACAGACCAGTGGTTCCACCCCCTCCCCCTGAAACTGCATTCAGACAGTTCATATATTACCTCAATTTCTTATTTGGCCCCCGTGCCCACCAGAGCTTTCTGGCATTATATATTACAAACAATTATTTTCCTAAAAGCCGGTGTATAGCGTGGGGAGGTCAGCAGAGACCTCTGTTGGCCGGTCCTTGGCAAAGCAAGCAGGTGCATTAAATCCTTTTGAGGTTTTGAATACAGTGCTTAACGTATTTTCTAATTCTTTGAGGTTACTTTTAACTACTTTGGTAAGTTCATTAAGAGGTGACAGGACCCTGTTCTGCACAAAGACAGTAAGCAGAGTCTAAAGGGACAGAAGCAAGAAGGGACAGCGGGCCTTGTCATACCAACGATCATTCCAGCCTGACTGTGACTAAGGTAAGGGTTGGAGAAGGAAATAATTAGTGGGATTCCTACAGGACACTGAGTGATCCCATTAAAAAATTAGGTCTGGATCAGCACCATCTGCTAAGCAAAGCACATCTGCATTTACACTGAATCTTGAATCTGTCTTCCTTACGGGATTCACTGATGGTCTTGGTATTCCAGGCTGGATTTCCTACCCCTAGTAAAACTCACATTAGGGTTGAGCCCTGGAAGCTGATACTAGAGATCAAAAAAAGTCACCACTGCAACTGGTTCACATAAAGACGGCAGTAAAAGCATACCTTGAAATCCCAGATGGTCATTGCTCCATCAATGCCGGTGGTGCAGAATTTACGACAATCTCGTTTGTCGATCTCATAAATAGACACTTGGCTGAAAACAGAGAGCGATAGCTGTAAGGCAGACACCCTTTCCAGAGAGCCAAAAAGCTGGGAAATTTGGGCTGAATTCAACTCCTACTCTTCCAAAGGGAAACATGAGCATAGCAGAGCTTCGGCTAGATCTTTGGTACAATGCTTCAGAAAAATAAGCAAAGAAAAAGGATGCTGAAAGCTCTTTTATCGCTTGGTGGCTCTAGGCTAAACACTTTCCTTGGAAAAAGACAAATTGCTTCAGAAATGTTAGCATCCTCTGGGCTCATGTTCTGTTTTAAATGCAACGATATTTTACTCCATTAACCTGAATCAACCGTTTTGATGAATAACGCATACAGAAGTAACATCTGAAATAAGTTGCTATGTGAATTCCTGTTTCAGGTGAATACTACTGGCTGGGTTTTGCAGTACTACCACCCTCTTGTGAATTATTTACATATTTGATAAGATAAACGGCGTTCAAGTTACAGAACACATTAAACATGAGCAAACAGGAGTAGCATGCATGCAATGTTAATGATTAACTTCACCAGCTTCCACGATTCCCAGAAAGAGGCAGCTGTCAGCAAAAGGCTAAAATGGGAACGGGATACCAGCTACACCCCTTTGGTGTGGCAAATTCAAGCTCTCATAGGTTTGCGGTATGCCCTGTGAAACCGAAGCAATGAGGAGAGCATTCCTTCCCCTCATTCTGAGGGCCAAGACACTCACGTTATACTGTTTTGATGCAGTGTCTCCAGGGTAGTGTTACGATCTTCTGTAGTGGCTCTTTTATCCATATTCCGGAAGCGTTCCATAGCAGAAATATTGCGCTGGATGCTCTGTTTTGGAATGTCTAGTTTCGAAATGAAGGTCAGCGAGCCACGGTCATCACAGTTAAAAAGCATCGGGCAGCAATCATGGCCCTGCAACCACACATCATGAAAGCATGAGAAGAAACACCACCACCAGAGTTCCTTTTTTCTGCTGCTGTTAATTGCAGAAACGCAAAGACTGACACTACGGGAGATCTTGCTTGTTACTAACTTTACAACGCATGGCGTTTCTCACTCTCCAAAATTCTAAAACGCTCTACAAGGAGGAAATAATAGACACTTACAGCTGCCACCACGCTGTTCTCAGAGACAAATGACACGCTCAGGAGTGGGAGGAACTCTGTTTTCAACTGCGAAACCCTGAACACAAGAACATTTGTTAGAGGACTTCAGTGAAACCTCACATCTTTGGCTCCAACAAAAAAATTAAAGAGACTGTTCCCACACAAGGATTACTGGAACAGAAGTCAAGCGTAGCTCAGTTGTCCTGAGGTGACACCAGGAGGCTGTAATTTTTAATAAAAAGTTTTGACCTAATAAAGTGTCCTGGAAGTTCTATAAAAAAAATAAACTTTTCCAAGTGAAAACATCTAGTGTTGTGTCTGAACTGTGGCTCGAGTTTAAAGAATACCTTCCCACCCCAGTTTCAAATTGACAAAGCTATTAGTTTGATTTGCAACAAAAAAGCACTTTAAGTTTTAGTGTTTGACATCATCTTTTGAGGAGGAAAAAGCCTGTACATTAGATTAGGTCATTTTGTGTGATTTTTATAATAAATGAGGAAGGAATTCTAGAACTTTATACTTAATTATGTCCTTAGCCAGGTACTTACACAGCTATAGCCATCAGAACCATAATTCAGAATTAAGCACAGCAATGCCTGAATGATCCACCAGGTACCTCTGCTACCAAGATCTACGTGGAATCTCTTCCTTAGTTAGGAAGCCACAGAGACTGAGAAGTTATCAAGATCGAGATGCGGAACAGAAGGAGAAGTCGGTAATAAAACGCTTTGCTGCATTGGAAGGTAAAAGTAGAAACGCTGCAGCAGTGGCTGAAGGGCAGCAGTTGAAATTAACATTTCATGAAATGAACAAATTATTTCCCAGGCCCTGATTGGGTATAGGGTCTCAGTTACGGAGTGAGCATGTTTCTGCAGGTCTCTTGGATCCATTTACAAGAAAATAATTTGTTTCCAAAATCACCAGAATGGAACTTTTTTTTTTCCAAATGCTTTTCTTCCCCCCCCTTTTTCGAAAGCAAATGGCTGTGCCCTCACTGAAGAATTCTAAAAGAAATTTGAATGACATAATCTAAAACTCTACGACTTCTACCTTAGTTACGTAGGCCTCAAAGAGACTCCTAGAACGTACAGTGAAACTGTCAACACTGGAAATAGCAGTCACAGCTTTCCTCTTGTAGCTGCAAGCACAGCACTCCACATACTGCTTCTTCCTAGTGTCAAACAGTTAGTAGCTATCAGAAAGAGCATACTTACATCATATTTTTTGAGGCATCAGCAACTGACACAGTACTATCATGACTGACCCAGGCTAGGCGGTTACCGCTGGCAGAAAAACTGACACTATGCACCCATCCGCCACTTCCAGCGCCCCCAAATTCGGACATCAGCTGCCCAAAAGGCATTTTGGAGCCCCATGGTGTACTGGCTGGTTTTTCATCCACTTCCTTGATGTAAGCAGAAAACACCCTGCAAATAATAAAAAAAAATCTGCATGAACACAGATATAAAAAAACCCTCCTGGGAGCTGCATATACATTTTGCATTGGAGACAACTAGATGCATTCTATTTCTACCAAAATAAAATACCATGTTATCTTTCAACAGCAATCCACTACTGGCTGGGAAGCAGACAAGGAGAGAAAACAACAGTACAAAGGGTGTCATGTATACAGGTTTCTCAGAAATGCTCTATTTTTTTACCTCTCCTTGCTTCCAGAAGATGGCACAAAACCACACGATATCCTTACACCGTGCTAAGATTTCCCTTTCATCCTTTTGCAGTGCTAATGAGCCTCAGAGTCAATTCTTCAGTTAGAGGAAAACCAAGAGTTACAACCACAAAATTGTTTAGGTTGGAAGATGGAAGAGACTCCACGATCACCTAGTCTAACACAAACACCTAGACACTAACACAAACACTTAGAAAATTACCCACTTTTTAAGAACATTCACTTTTTAGCAGGATTCCAGTGAAAAAAATAATTAAAAAAAGACGTTCAAATACCAGCAAACCACCTTCATCTGTCTCGTTACTGAAAAAATGCCTTGAAAACCTGAAATACCATCATGTTTTTATAGTTTTTTTTCCCAGCACTACAATTTTCAAGATATGTTTAAATAGAAAGCCTCCCCCTTTCATCAAATTCCTTCTGCATGATTCAGACATGCCACAATATGGTGTTCTCGACCGTTACCATGGAAGTTACTAGGACGTCACAAACATAGGATTAGAGTCCATCGAACAGGAGGAACAAGTGAGCTATGCCATACTACCAGAGAAATATTTCAGTAAAAAAAAAAAAAAAGCAATCAAACATTCACAACTGCAGTCAAGCACTAAAAGGAATTATTTTATAGTGAGTTTAAGGAAATGTTGCTTCCCTTACCACAACTATTTTTTTTAATTTATTTTTTATCTTTTACACGTGTGGGGTATGCACTTCAAAAGGTGCCTATATTCGGTTTATTCAAATGCAGCTGAACGTTTGGTACATGCAGGGCTTAACTGCAGCTATATTAGGTACAGATTTTCAGAGAATTAAGTACGAAATTATGCTCAGCTGTATCAGTTTAAATATAATCTAATGGTAATCCTTCAACAAACTTGATTTTATAGAGCCGTCTGAAAGGATGGTTCTCTTAATGTATGGAAATAGGACAAGATGTTTAAAGCAGCAGCCTTTGACACAAGGCAGAAAAAGCATTCCTAAGTAGTGAGAGACCTTGGTTACTATTGGTTTTAAAAAAAGTCTTTTCACTTCCTCAGCTGGAAGGCCCTAGCTTTCAAAGAATATTGGGAAATGACTTCCATTCCCGCAGCAACATTGTTCAAGCAAGAAAATTCACACCTATATGGTGCTGTTGCTATATACATTGCTAAAGACAAGTGTAAGAGGAGCTCATCTAGGCCAACCACCAAAAAAGCTGCTGAATACCTATCAACTCGGAGTCTCTCCTGCCCTCCACTCTTTTTTCAAACTGTCTCCTACTTAGCTGCTTATTAGCTGGCAGTGGCTCTGGCAGATCCATTTCATAATTTTCTTCAGAACCACCTATCAGAACAGACGCATACTTCAGGCCCAGGTATCTTTACCATCTCTAATAGTAACTAAACATTCCCTAGAACTGGAATTCAGGAGATCTTTATTTATCATTTAGCAAAGACAATATTATTTCACGGGATCAGGGAAACAAGAGAAACACAGGCTCAGTACCAATCTCCACAACTTTTCCTTTCCTCCTTTAATATTCCTGTATGGAGATTTCTATGCTAAAAGCAGCAAGATTATTAAGTGGTTCATCCTATGGTATAACTTCAACGAGAGCAGAAAGTTTCCCAAATATTTTAAACCAAGATCTGTTTTAGTGTGTTGTTTTTTTTGTTTGTGTTTTAAATATACACCATTTTCAGACAAAAGATGCAGGACGGAATGAGTTTCTTGATGGGAAACAAAAGTAAGTTTTCTAGAAAACACACCTAGAAAACTGACAACCATGTCTTGACTTTCTTAAAAAAAATTAAATCATAATGAACAGAAAATAATTCAATTCCAGTTTCTCAAAGTAGGGAGGAGGACATAATCAGGGATCCAATGTACGTAATAAGCACTGGACAAGGCTCAGAGACAAAACAGCAAAAGACCAAAGTAAGAGACACGTATCAGCTGACCTAATGTCAGAATCCCAAGATTCTTTATGAACACACATGAAAAAAATTTCCCATGTGAATAGCAGCTGCTTCTGGAAGATGAATGAGTACTTTTTACATAACTTTTTTTTTTAAAGGAAGTGAACACTTACAGTTCATTTAATTAAAACTGGAGATAAGGCAGGAAAGGGAGACAACTCTCCTCTTCTTGCCCAGCTGCCATTTAACATCTCTCCTTACATAAAAAGGTAACAAAGGATTGACTGTAGGTGCACGTGTTTCATTCTGAAATAAGGAATGCAATAGTTGGTCCCACCTCCCCCTCCCACTCCTTCTTAGTCATTTTTAGTACACACTTTGAAGCTTAAAAATTGCCCTATTACATAAAGAATTTAAGAAAAGCAGCTTTCCTTATTATTCAAGGTGCAAGTGGTTAAGTAAAATATGAATTAAAATCAACCTCTCTGCGTACAGTTGCCCATGCAGGCTTCACTGCAGCATCCCCAGTCACTGAGCACAAAGGAACTCGCAGAACCTATCCCTCACGGTGTCACTTCACAACCAGTTTGAAAGGCTAGCCTGTCCACCTCGCATGTCCATCTGCTTATACCAGCCTTCTTCCGAGTGTCCTGCAAAAATGGTGTTTTGTCGCACTGAGTTTGAGGTGGGTCGATTTCCTGACCTTGCTCACGACATGGCTGCAAGAGCGTTAAGGCTAGCACAGGAGAAGTGAACAAGTGACTCAGGGAAGAGAAAGCTCAGATACCTCCTCTGCAAGCTGCAGCATTAGGATACTGCTTTTAATACTCTAAATAATTAGTGGTGTTTTTCCTGCAAGATAACACCTCTAAGTCTAATTTCGGACTAACAACTTGGCACTCATTGCACATATAGTAGCACTTCTGTGTACTGCTAGTAAAGAAACCCACCAGTTCACTAAATTCAGGTGCACCCACAACAGATAAACGTTAGTAGCCAAAGTGTGCATGCAGTAGTGACCAGGCCAAAATCTCTTAGGCTGGACATTTTATTCTGGTAACGACATCAGTATGCACTGAGCTGTCTTCTATTTTGATAGCAAATGGGTGATCAACATGCTCGTGTTACTAACCAGCCAGTAACCCAAACTCATTTACTGGTGCTTTATTCTCTCTCACCTGCACTTGAAGTCGCAGGATCCAGCAGCCAGCAAAACGTTGTTGGGGTGCCAGTCCAGGCTGAGGACAGTGGAACGGATGGGCTTTTTAATGTGCTTGCTCACCCACCTAATTTAAAGGAAAAGAAAGAAGATTTGTGTATGAAAATGTTTTACCTGATTCCCCCAAACCCAAGAAATATGCCTCAAAAAGATCATTTCTTGCCAATGACTAAACACATCGGTTTAGCAAGAAAACCCACGTTATGCCCAAACCCTCCTACGGTCCATGAACTCTCTGTGGTTATCTTTATTAAAATTGTACCTACCACCAACAAATGTGAAATATACGTGTCTTCCTCTGAATCCTTTTCTCCTTCTAACTAATTTTTATAATACATCAGACTGAACTCCTTAACATCGTTTTTCACAGCTTATTGAGCTAAGGAGCATTATTTTATTAGATCACTGAGTACGCTTCCTCTCCAGCTCCTTCCAACAAGTTTTACAGTCACCTCTCTCGCTTGCCAAGTTTTCTACTGTTTAATAGGACAATAGTTACAAAGCCCAACACATAAATGGGTGAACTGCCAATGATACATCTCAATTATTTCACGTATAATAAAAAATGGATTTGTTTGAACCATTTACAAAGTAGGAAGGAAATCTGTTATTCACTGGATGGCTGTTGGGATAATGATGTTTTTTCTTCAAATTTACTTCCATCAAGCACAAGCAGTTTTAAGGATCACATTAAATTATTTGTCTTCAGTACAGGAGGGGTTTCATTCTTCTGCAGACAAGTGAGGCAGAGAAAACATTAATAACTGAATATACTGTAAAGCAGAGAAGTCCACAACACGCTAAAGGGAATTTTGAAGATGGTCTCATTGTTTAACATCTCCATATGGGAGAATGCACACAGAATTGTGGAAACAGAGACCTGTGTTTTTATGTGTTTACCCGAAATAACAGATACTTAACACACTGATTTCACCTACAGGTGATATGGGAAACGTAGCTCCAATATGTGCAGCTACAAATGTAGATCCATTTAAGGCCAGAAGCACTATGTTAGGTTTGAAAGAGGAAAAAAATGTCAATGGTAGAAATATTTGTGCTAGTCCTGTCTGAAATCTATGAACAGTAACAATAGATGACAGAATACAGAACAGGTAGGTGACAAGCTTGAACATCTTCTAATAGACCACCCTGGAGACAACTGACAGCTCGAATTCTTTTATGACAATAAATGATCCAAAATAATCAATATGGAAGAAAAATTTGAGACAAAGTTCTTCACTCATTCTGGAAAGGGTGTGAGGCAAGAGAAAGCATTTTTCTTTTTTCAACCATACAGCTGTGGTAAAGAAATTTCTACTCTGCAGAAATTCTAGCATTTTTAGAACAGCAACATATGTTTATAGCAGTCAGCAAGAACACACCCATGTCAACATGCAAAACCTGAAAACAGGCCAAGTCAAAGGCCTTTAGGTGCTACGCTACAGAAAAGAAGTAAAAATCCTTTTAACTAGGATGTAGAAGTCTGTGAAAGAACTGATGAGGCCTATCCCTCTATGTTTCCTGAAAACTTTAGAATTATTAAAAGAGTAACCTTGTTACTACCACTAATCTCCGGGCTTTAGCTTTCCCAAGCTGACCTTAAAGGTATAAATGGAAATAAAACAGCTCACCAGTCGTTTTCAGATTCAAAGTAGCACACAGATATAAGTCGAGCTCCACTTCCTACAGCAAATTTATTCTCCAAGGGAGACCATTTCACAAAGGTGGCTGCACGATTAATTCTCAGGATGACAAGTGTTGGCTTCCACACGCCGTCTTTCTGACTCCAGACATAGGCGTTACGGTCGGCACCGCAAGTTACGATGCGATCGCTTTTGGGAGCCCAGTCAATACCTGCAATTTAGACTTCACGTTAATAATCTTTCCCGTTTATCCTGTTTGCTTTATAGTAATTCAGAACAGAGAAAATCTTGTAGCCTTCTCCCACAGAGACAGTTAATAATGTTACGTTACCATTCCCCTGTTCGCTTATTCTCCAGGTACCATTTCAAAGTGTTATGGATATCACGTTCTCCATCTAGCTTTCATCAGAATTGCAGATCCCAAGTTTCTCGATTCCACAGAGAATTGGCCCGCTAAGGAAGCCAGCTCTGACAGCTGGCCAACAGGTGGAGCTCTGCAGACTGGCTAAAATCCGTCCACTGGCACTCTTCAAATCACTGACTTCTGCAAGAGGCTGTTTCAAACAGCTGAAACCCAGCAATTCTAAAGCTCTGCACAAACCTCTAACAGAGCTGTCTGCGTGATGCCAGACCGCAGTCATGATCTGAAAGTTTATATAATGGGGTGTTTTCCCCCCATTTAACAGTTATTGATCTTCATGTACTGATACAATCCTTACATTTAGTCCCTGCTATTTAAGCTGTGCTGTGAGAAAGAGAAGTTTACCAAGGAAAAATAACACATCCAAAGAATAAAACCAAACGAAACCTTTGATAAACCTGCTGTTGCTTCTTTCCCTTTCCTCTGCACCAAAGGACATTGTTAACTGGAAGCTCTCAGGGCGACATTATTTTTCATCTTTCTTTAGCATCCGCATTTGAGATGCAGGGTGCAATCCTTAACTCTCCTGCCACAAAATTAGATTTCAACTCTTTTCCGTGCTCAGTATTAAAAACACTAAGAGTTCAATTCTGAGGCAGCCTGAAACCATAGTCAGTCTAGCACTGCTTACGAAGGAGAGACCGTCGTGCCTCTTTTTATCCTACCACCTCCCCTGCACCAGCACCAGTGTTTTGACCTCGTGGCAAGTTCAGATTTTTAGCTTAGCTGAAAACTAATCCTGCAAAAAGGGTGAATAACGTTCTTAATGCACATGAACAGAGGCAGCTCACCACAAATCAAGACACAAGAAGGCAAGACTAGGGACCTCGTCCCTTATGCTCAGAAGTCAGAGTGGCAGCAGCCTCCTGTCAGAACCAACAGGCAGTTTCATCAATCTCTCTCCTGTGTCTAACCACAGTTTATGTCCACTCTTTAAGACAACCACAGCACATGGTATTCCAAAGGTATACGCCTTGCTGGAAAGCAATGTGAGCTCTTTTCCCAAGCCATGAGTATTTAGCTTCTCTCTAACACCAACAAGAGAAAGAAAAATGCAGAGAAACGTCTTTGGGGAATGGCATGTCATTTGTAAATTCAGCCAAGTGGCTCTTCACAAAAGAGCACGTACAGTTGTGCTCTGACAGCAAAAACCAGACAAATTGAATAAAGTTCCTGCAAAATGCTGTGGGGCAGACAGTTCTGCCCATTAGCGAGTTGAGAACGAAATAAAGGATATTGCTGTTTTGGGCAGGTGCTTGTATTAATTACAGTCACTTCCTTAGAGAATAAAGCCCTCATAAAAGCATCTCAACACACACAGAGAAGACTACCACAGAACAATGACCTTTTAAAACCAACACCTTGTGACTCGTTGTGGCAGCCCTTCTTACATTTTCATTACAGATACCATGGCTCTGCAGGAAAACGTGCTCACTGAGCGTCTGCTGCAAGTCCACGGCTGAATACTTTGAGTGGAATTTTACCTCGGAATTGTAGTTTTCTTGAAAGACGAAATTTCCGGCCACCAACGAGTAATTGTCAAAATATGGATTATAACCAATCTCCTCCCAAACACAGACAAAAGAGGCTTTTTTTGTTATCTTGCTTTTCACTTTGCAAAGTCAAGCCAGTTCTTAGAAGTTTTCTCACCCCATGCACCTGACTGGAAAGGTGCTCCTCTTTTTGCTCACTGAGGATTCGAACTTTTCTGCATGAGCACAGAGAAAGGGAAGGACTGTTTCTCTTGGCAGCTATGGTAATTAAAACACTTATTAACCCACTGCCAAAGTGCTGTAGCAAAGAGGAAGGAAAAATGTACTGATACGGACTTGGTGCAATGAATCCCTACACAAGGATATTTATTGCTGTCAGAAACCAGAAACCAACACTTGTATAATTCATGAAGTTTGAAGCCAGCACTCGAAAGGGAGTAGTAGCATGTACCACCAGGAGAGTTTATGACACAACCAGATTGCTTCAGGAGGCTGAAAGCTTGATCTCGTTACGTTATTAGGGATGAAAAATAAGCAATAGTTTAGAAAGCCTCAGTTACTCTACCAAAATGCCTGGAAACAGGAAAGAGCTCTTTTTCCTAACATTCACAGCACGCAGTCCAGGAAAATGCTGCAAAGCTCTCCATAAAGTGGGGATGCCAACCTATAAAAAGATCTACTTACTCGACACTTGCAGATTTCCTGCTCAGATGCTGAGCTGGGGAAAGCAGGGGGCGGACACATTTAAAGCCTGGCACAGCAATTCTTCTCTTACCTGTAATGTGCCCATTGTGCTCCTTTAGCTCGTGAGCTTTTACCCACTGGTTCCCGTTCTTCTTGTAGATGTGGACTTCATGATTATTAGGGCTAATGGCGATCTCTTGAAGAAGGAAACAAACCAATAGTACAGAAGGCTTTTTAATACCATTATACATGGACAAATATATACTCAGACTATATACATTATACTTTTCCAGTCTAAAACCCGTCCTCTCAATTTTCAGAGCGTTACATAGGTCTTGCAACCAAACGGCTAACGTCCCTGGATAATCTCAAATAATCACGGTCGTAACAAGATCAGGAGTACACTGAGCAGAAACACAGAGCATTTTGCTCCAAGAACAGTTGAAAGACTAAATTAAAACGAACGTAGTACTTACGAGTACGGTCTCTGTTCCACGCATGGCAGGTGATTGGCTCCAATAAAAACTGATGCAGAGACATTCCGAGTTAAAGACGTTCCTACGTTGTAAAAATTGAAAAAGCCGAAAGGTGTAAAAGCGAAAACAAAACTATTCAACGTTGAATAGTTATCAAAACAAAAATCAGTCTTCATCACTTACAATGGTTGCTCCAGCCCAGTGTAATTCATTTACAATGGCACTCGCTCAGTAAACACGCTAAGACCTCTAAACAGCTCCTTTTGCCACACACCCTGATCCCTTCAATAGGCCAATAAATTTTAACTATATTTATTTGCAACTGCTCTAAGATGCCCTTGCTTCTTGGTACGTCCTTAGAGGTGAGAGAAGAGGTTCTTATGAACAAAACTGAAATTGTGGAGCTACAATATTATAAATAAATAGATGTAGTGACATATCTCAGTGAATTGATTTAAAATCGTGATACGTATCAAGGCTCTTAGCACTACGATGACATCTATTTTTTGATCTATCAGGAGGTTAAATGGATGTGTCCAGAACGCTGATAGGTAACTATCATCAGCTGATATGTTATTCGATTTTACGTGTATCCTAGGGAAAAATTACTAAGATCAGTAAGAAATTAATTAGCAATTTCTCCAAATTAATCCTAGCACTTTAACTGTTTTATAGTTAGGATTTTGCCCCCATGAGATTCAAGCAGTGAAAGAACAAGCTGAATTCTTCTGGTTTGTACATATTTTGTTTTAAAAAAATCTAGATAGCTATTTTTTTCTTTAACTTATGGCTGTAAAAGAGACAGTGCTGAACATCTGCAATCAGAGGTGCACTGCCAAGCAATTACAAAGCTGTTTAAAATACCGTATCGTGTTCTATGTCCTGTGTTAATCAGGGGCAGCATACACGGATGGAAGATAACACTGCAACAACTCAAGGTCACCTGTAATAATTAAAACGCGCATAGCTCGACGCGTACAACACAACTCGGATTTATCAATTCCTCCTTGCCTACATTCCTCTCATTTTCAGGGCAATTTCTCCTTGGCTGATGGTACAGTCTTCCTTCCCCTACATATGCATCTAAAAAGAAAAATCTCTGTGATGTCACTCCAAGGCATCCACACCCATTGCAGCCTGAAATTACAACATACCCAAGTATGGCCATGTTAGCAGAGGGTGGAGACTTCAGGACAAGGTAGGAATTTGGAAGCAAACAGGAAATGAGTGGCAGTCCAACAGAAACTCAGGAGTGAATGAGAGATGAGTAAGCCCGCAAGGAGCCGAGCAGTTACTATCACTCCGCTAGTTTAATAAAGACGCTTAAAGTGCTGAGTCCTGGGGTCGGGGTGATGCAGTACCTCACCAATGCACGCAACTGCAAAGGTTTTTTTCTTTTTCAAAGAAATCGAGCACTGTTATTTTAAAGAATTATGACTTACAGTTACAGACTAAATGTACTCTAAATATAGCTTTTAGCTATGTGAGCTTGGAGTCCAGTTCCTGATTTTAACTGGCACGATTTTCATTTTTCTTCTAATCATCACGTTCTACAGATCAAACAAAGCTATTAAGTACACGCAGTCCTAAGCAAAATAATAATTATTTTTTAATTAGTGTGAGAACACTGACATAATCCGAGTTACCTCTGACCTTGGGCAGCCATGATTTGAGATTCCATGTGTTAATATAAGCAAAACACGACTGCAAATTGCTTTTTCCACGATCTTGCTGTAGCACATGCCAGCATTCAGTAGCAGTACATTTCCATATACAGGAAAAGTTGAAGAGCTGAGCGACCAACGAGGAATGCTCAGCCTTTTCTACTCTTTCTGAAATAAAACGTAAGAATATCCCATCTCCCCTCCCCAAGGAATGCAGCTATTTCAAAACACTTTCTAATACAACCCTGGTGGTTATTTCACAGGCCGGCCCTATGCATGAACACCACTGTCCCACCCCAATAACTTCCAGTTCAGAAGTTTTTAGTTCCTAACCTAGAGGCTCTTCCCAAAGCTTCCATCTAGACAATAGACATGTCTCAAGCACCAGAACCTGTGGCAAGCTACGGATTTCTGGTTTGGTAACAGGTTCACAGAAAATAGCAGTGCTGATAATCTCCAAAAGCACAATTATTTCATTCACCCGGTCTGACAGTTACAGTAGTATTTTCTTTGGGAAGATAAATCTTTATGAAATCTTACAAACTGCGTTTCACTAGCCATGTGAACTCACGTTTTGCTAGGATAAACGCAATTGGCTCTATGATTCTTGCCATTTCATCTGTAGTAACCCTCAGTATTTCCCTATCAGCCAACCTCAGAATCTCACCTAGGAAAGATACCGTTACGATAACTTTGTTAGCCAGGTATTTAATGCAGCCATCCCTGATTCCCCCCCCCCTTTTTTTTTTTCCTTTTTCAAATGCAAAGTAACTGTCCTTGAATGCCAATTTCTTTTTTTAAAAGGGGAAAGAATAGAAGGCTTGCACCTTTACACAGCACAAGCGTTTTGAGCATGCAGGCTGAGAAGCTCGAGGTTGGGAAGCACAGGACTCAGCTGCTGTCAGCTCCCAGCGGGGTGCAAAATCTGTGGCACGAGGCCATCCCTGGACAAGCGACGAGCAAGGATGCTGATTCAGAATTAGAGACAGCACACTTGTGTGTGAGAAGAGAGCGAGGGTGAGAGAGGAAGAGGGGAAAGGGCTCTTTTTAGACCTCACCCATTTTCAGATAACCTACACCGCTTCCAAACAGGGGGAAGAGAAGCACCCCTAAATAAAGGACTGCCTCCTGCTGCTGTCATTCCCTCCCGAAACATCCAGTGCAGCCTTCCCACAGGGGTGACCCCTCGCAGGCCAGCCCCACGGCACCGTGAGCACTACGAAGCCGCCTGCGGCCCTGCCTTGCTCCCACAGGTGCACGGAACCGAGGGCGAAATGGGTCGGGGGGCAGAGGCAGGAGGATCGGGGGGGGGGGGGGGGGGGGGGGGGGGGGGCGGGGCAGGAGGGTCCGGGGGGCTGAAGAAAGGTGGCAAGAGGATCGGGGGGCGGATAGAGGCCGAGGCAGGAGGGTCGTGGGGAGAGGAAGGAGGCCGAGGCAGGAGGGCCGGGGGCGTAAAGGCCGAGGCAGGATCCGCCCGGCCGAGCCCCCCCCGCGAGGAGCCGCCCCGCTCCTCCTTCCCCGTCCCCCCCCCCCACAAGCCCCCGGCCCCTCAGGAGGCCTCAACCCCCGGAGAGCTGCCCCCAGCCCTCCCGTCTCCTCTCCTCTCCTCAGCGGCGGGGCCGGGCCCGGCCTCCCCCCGGGCCCTGAGGCGCCTCCCCGCCGCCATCCATCCCCTGAGCAGCGGGGCGGACAGCCGCTCCCCGGCACCGGGACTCACCTGAGGCGACGGGACCGGAGCGGGACTCGCGGACTCTGGGCAGTCAACGCGATTCCGCTCCGGGAACCGGGGACCGGGACCGGGGGCAGCGGCGGCGGCCGGCGGCGGAGGCCGGGGGGGGGCTCGGGGGGGGGGGCGGCCCGGTACTGACAAGGGAGCCAGGAAACGCGCTCTGCGCATGCGCGCCGCCCGCCCCCCCCTCCCACCCACCCCGCGGGCCGCGCGTGCGCCGCCGTCGCGCTGCGGGGGCGGGGGAAAGGCGGGGAGCGCCGCGGGGCTGCACTGCGCCTGCGCGGGATGGAGGGAGGGGTGCGCGCGCGCCGTGCCCGCGCCTCACTCACGGACACAAAGGGAGGGGAGCGCATGCGCAGTGGGGTGGCAGCGCACCTCGGGGGCGGGGGCAGTGACTGAGGTGTTCTGGGTGAAAGAGCCCTGAGTTTAATTATCATGGAATCACAGAATTAATAAGGTTGGAAAAGCCCTTCAAGATCATCTGGTCCAACCGTCCCCCTAGCACCAATGTCACCCACTAACCCATGTCCCTAAGCACCGTGTCCAACCTTTCCTTAAACGGCCCCAGTGACCACCACCTCCCCGGGCAACCCATCCCCATGCCTGACCGCTCCTTCTGAGGAGAAATGTCTCCTCATGGCCAACCTAAACCTCCCCTGGCACAGCCTGAGGGCATTTTATTTCTGATACTTTTCTGGACACTTAACTATCCAGAATGCCAGCATCCCAGATCTGAGCCAGCATTGAAGTAGCACACATTCATGATCTCAACAAGCATTATTCTAATGGTCACTGCAAAAGGACAAGCCAGCAAGGTGGAGATTTATGGGTGAAAATGCCTAAGTACTTTGGATGGTCCAATTCGTCTGAAATTATTGTTGGCTGATGCTTCTGACAGCTGGTTAAGCTTATTTCATTAAACAAATAACCCCTCCCCTCCAGGTTTATAGGATTGGACTGGTTAGAAATGAAAACTCATTTCTTATAAAATACTGAAGTGGGTCTGACAATGTTTTTTTCTGATCTCTGAGGAAAGTAGGTTGTAAGAAGGCGAATGCTAGCCAGCATGGCTTTATGGTGAATGAATTGAGTCACTCTCAAGTCCTCTTCTGGCAGCATAACTGGGCTTGCAGATAGGGGTGAGGCAGTGCACGTCATATATCTTGATTTTTTAATTTATTTATTTATTTTTTTTAGTAGGACTTATGACACTGGCCTGCAGGATGTTCTAATAATAAACTGGAGAACCAGTTTAGGTGATACTGCTCTAAGGGAGTTGCAAAACTGGTTGAGGGAAAATGAACCTGATGCCAGTGCTTGTACGGGGAGCTACCCTGGGTCCATTACTCATCTGCAATGAAATACGTGCTGTAATTGCTGTATTTGAAGATGGGATCGAGTTTGAGGTTGTATCAAACAACTAGAATGCAAGATGGGAAGTCTACAAAACAAATGGGATGCAGTTATTAACAGGTGTGCTGCTGTGTACTTCAACAACTTCACAGTTAGGAGATGAGGAGAACTGGGCAGCTGGCTGTGCTGCAAGGAAGGATGGAGGGCTGCCGTGAGTCATGAGCTAAATAGGCATCAGTTTCCTTCTGCTGGAGAAGGTTTGAACACCATGCAGGTCCCTATAGGTATGAAATCTACCAGTAAGATGCACGCAGGAATCCATCCTGCTCTGCTGACCTGTGTTAGAAACGTATGTCCAGCACTGGGCTCCACAGGAGAGGAAATTGGGATCACTTGGAGGAAAAAATGGCAATAATGATCGAGTTTTCGAACACATGACTTTTACAGAGCCTGTTCAGAGAACAGAAAGCTGTGGAACAACGTGGTAAGTCTTCAAATAGATAAAAGGCTGTTGCCATGAGGAAGGGAACTATTTGTTCTCTTGTGTCCACTGGGGGTAGGGTGAGAAGCCATAAGCTAAAATAACAGCACGGCAGATCTGGGTTACAGCGAAAAAATGTTTCGGTGATTCCTTTGAACGAGTCATGCGCTGTGTTGGACTGCCTTGGCAAGACGTGAGCTCTTCTTAGAGGCTTTTAAGAACAGATCAGACAAATATGTGTCATAGTGGCTAAAGTACGATATAAGATCTTGAATCAAGGGAGGAGGCTAGATTCGATGGCCCCCTAAGCTAGAGTTACCGTGGTTCTGTAACCCTGAGATCCGTAGCCATTGCAGCCCTTATTGGCTTAACAATAAAACTAGATCAGCTGCACAGATTAAATATACTCAACTAGGCCAAGTAAAATTACGTAACAGGAATGAAATTGCGTTTCAGCATGGTTTTATGTTTTGCACCAGATGGGGTGAAAGCATCTAAATGAGGAACTCTGCAGAGCTTTTAAGCATTAAAGGCTAAGGCCTTGTCTCCAGCGTAGCTTTCCAGAGAATGTTCCACCTTTGTTCCTGCCGTATTGCTGATGCAATTAAGCGGTGGTAATCCAGAAAGGATGCCAATGTTTGTTGAGATTAAGGCCTCACAGGCTGGGCTGAACTGATCTTCGTAAAAATAGTTCAGATAGAAGCTGACCTTAAGATATAGCTGAAAAAAAGGATGGGACATCTTTTGTGTTTCTTTGTTATTTTTATTTTTTAAACAGCAAGTGCATGCAATTAGTAAAAGAGAGGTCTTTTGCAAGCAGGCTGTTAGATACACGGACTGGTATTTGCGGATGAAAACACTTGCCTTGAGAGGCATTCTAGATGTGCATTATCCACCCCACCAGTTTCCAACACAGAGTATCATCATGCCTAATGCTTAAAAGGAGGACAGAAGAAATGTCACTTTTCCGAAGTGCATTCCTTGCATCTCTAGAACTGCCATCTAGATGATAATAACTTATCAAAAATTAAGTTTCATTGGTAATATTCTTGAATTGTCAAGAACATTTGTCTTAAGATCAGATGAAGTCACTGATAATCCAAGTGACTGCAAATTCAGGATTTCTAAGCATGGAAAGTCAATGTATCCAATTGTTCTGCTGTTTCTGCTATTTAAAACAACATCCAACCTGACAACTCTTTTAACTTTGGACTTTGTGCAATGGTCATAACACAAAAAGAGAAGGAAGGCAGGCTGCTTCCACTGCTTGCAGCTTGATGAGCTCTTCACTGTGCAGTCTTCTTGCATGCTGGTTTTCTAGGCAACACCGAGCTTGATGCTGACTGCTTTTTCCTCCCTGCCAGAGAAGATCTGTGGTGAAGCAGGTAGGAGGCTGTGTGCTCAGGCTGGCTGCCCCGAGGCTTGAGCTCTAAGTGACCACCTTTAGAGCGAAGTGTCAAGTATGTGATGCTTGGCAGCACCTGCCCTGCTGTTAGCCTGCTTTACAAAGGTTATATGCCTAAATGCATTTGTTCTAGCTGTCCAGGCAGGGCTTGGTGAATAATAGCAAGGTGACAGTGTTCACAGCACTGTGAACAACTTCATATTTTTTTTTCCATACAATAAGCTTTATTAAGACCATTAATGAGACAAATTATTTGCAAGAAACAGCCGAGATCACACCTTCTATCGTTGCCTTAAAATCCAAAAATCTGCCTTACTACAGATATTATTCAAGGTGTACATGAAGTCTCAGGTCTCACACAGGTAACGTCTATCTGCAGGTTGTTGCACACTTTTTCAGTCCCTTCTAGTGCCTTTGTGAGGCTTCTTTGTGATCTCACACCTGTTGCTGTAATAACGTTGTACTGGCTCTGGCCAGGATGGAGAACTTTTTTCACAGTACCTCTCATGGTGCTGCATTAGATTTGTGACCAAAGCAATGCTGATAACACACTAATGTTTTAGCTGTTGCTGGACAGTGTTTGAGGCCTCCTGTGTTTCTCACTCTGTTCTCCCCCAGTGAATAGACTGGGGCTGTTCAAGAGGTTGGGATGGGACCTGAAGGTACCAAAGAGATGTGCCATGCCATATCATGTCGTGCTGAGCAATAAAAAGGGGGAGGAGTGGGTTTAGGAAAATTAGCCTTCTTTTGCTCAGGAACTTGCTGTGCCTTGGTCTGCCGGGGGACGTGGTGAGTGATTGCTTTTGCATCACTTGTTTTGTTTTCTTTCTCTATTCTTCCACTTCTTGTTTGCTTATTAAACAAGCTTTATCTCGATCCACAGGTGCTCTTGCTTTTGTTTTTCCTTTCCTCTTCCCCTGTCCCACTGGGAAAACGTGGGGTGGGAAGGAGCGTGAGCGACTCTGCGGTGCTTGGTTGCCTACCAGGGTTAACCCACAACAAGTGTGTAGGCTCGTTCCCATCGCTGTAAAGAAATCCGTTCGTGAAGCAACGACGTGCAACCCCTTGTTTTTTTCCCCTGGAGGAAGGCAGAGAGGGAGTAGGAGTTAGGCGGTACTTGCTTCGTGTAGTTTTGGTCCCTGCCTTCCCTGATAGACTGCTGGGGCATAGGGAAGTATCCTGGTGAACCGTGTTCCCCAGATGAGGAGGACTTTTTCCCAAGAGAGGTCCTTGCTGATCAGTTTTGGTACCCTTGTGAAGATTTAGCTCTTAATGATCTGCTCTTTTGCAAGTAGTAGGATGCTGCTCATTTCCCCTTTCTGTTTTACTGTTAGTGAAAATACATCTGTACCAGTCATTTGCCATTTCAGAGCTTATTTCCATGCATGAAAAGTGACAGATTTTCCAAGTCTGCTTATAGGGAACTGCATGAATCAGTTTCAAGAACACACCTATGCTTTCTTCATCTCAGTTCCACACCCTTTTCTGCTCTAATAAATTCATGACAGGTGGGTTAAAACATGAGCTCCAGCTTCGGAGCCTATTCCTGATCCACTGACATGGAGGACGAAGGTTTAGGCACTTGGATAATCTCCCCAGAAGCGAGCTCTTTGCTTGCTGGGACACAATTCCTGGTGTGCAATTTAGAGCTGACTCAGCCACCCCATCCCTCTTGTCTGTGTTATCCAGTTTGGTCTTCCTCTACGTGGACAGGCTTTGGTTGACCTCTTGTGCCTGTACCAGAGATGTGATTTAACGAGATAAATGTTTGCATGAGAAAAAAAAAAACTGTCTTGGAATACGTCTGCTGAGTTCCTTCAGTGTGACAGCAGGGTGAAGAGTGCAATCGTGGCCCTAAAGAATGGTAGTTAATAGCTGTGATTTATATACACAAGTATGAACACAATTATTGGAGACTGTGTTTGAGGTAAGGAAGTGGCTGCAAAGAAGGGAGGGGAGAGGAATTCTTTGTAAAGAATGCTGCATGGTTTCGGTGACTCTCGACAGGGGCATCTGAGGCTACAATGGCCCGTATGTCTATAGGGAAGGTATCAAAGTCGACTGAATGTACACTCCTGCAGTGGGTGCTATGGAGAGAAAGTGCCCATGAGATGTGACTGTGTGATGAAGCAGCGAGCTGGAGCAGAGAGTAAATACAACTGTCTCAATTTGACTCCCAAAGTTTTCAGTTCTGCAGCTTCTCCAGCTATTCCTGCATGTGCTGGTTGGTTTTGTTGCCATGTTTTTGTGGAAGGTCAACTCGTTTAGAGGCCTCTTGTGCAGAATTTTCAGTCTCCACATGGTGTTTCTATTCAGAGTCTAACGCTATATCCAGTTCTTTAATCCGAAAAGGAGCAGTAGGATAAATAGTCACAGAAGGGACCTGAAGTGTTGATACGGAATTAGGAGAACCAGAAAATGGAATAGGAAGATGGTGTCTGCCCCAGGAGTTTGGAGGTGCTCACGCTCTACGGTTTTGTTGCAGTTCAAAACTAAACAGCCAGTCCTACCACTGTAGACAGTACACCTTGCAAATCCTCCTTCGTGGCTGCAGATCAGCTGCTGATGCCAGTAGCTTGTTACTGTTGTATTCCAACCCCTTAGAGCTCGTGATTTATGAGTTCTGCACAGGGTGTAAAGTGCTGAACTTCTCTTGCGCTCCAGTGGACTGAGAGTGTCCTACACGCATCTTTTCTGCCTAGTTTGGTTTTCCTGTTCCTATTTTCCTTTGGGACGTGTTTATTTTTAAATGGTAACATTCCTTTTCAGATATTTGTGCTGAATGTGGAAGCTGAGGTGCAGGAAAGAGTTTCACAGTTGCTCACCTGGAATGAGCTGTCTAATATATTTGTATACATTTTTCTTAGCCTGGAGTTTTGTGACAGTTTGTTTTTCTTCCTTTCAGGCCTAACTGCTCAGCCTATTCAGCCTTGAATTACAGAACTTTTATTGTGATTTAATAGTTCTTAATTTCTTTCAGGTAGATGCTGTGGTCCTGCTCCTGACATGGCTCTTTTGCCATAGGGGAAGCCCATGAGGAAGGTAAGGAACAGACTGACAGCACAGCTATTTATACAGAGGCTGGAAAGCTAGATATGTAGACCTGATACCTGTACGTTGCCTCCTGAGAAACGTTGTCTCTTCTTTAATTTTTCTGTGTCATAGGCAGCCTTTCTGAAGACTGCATCCATTGAAATCAAGGGAAGTAACCCCAGCTGACTCGGACAACTCTAAACCAGCTGACAGCATGCTCACTGGACTAGTCAAAGGTATTCTCCCTGTCTGTGAAGTCAATAGCTTTGGTTGTGATAATACTCCGAGCTTTGATTTCTACCCTTCAATGGAAAGAAGGTGGCTTAAAGCGTGCTGTAGATGGAAAGTAAAGATATTGTCTGAATGTGCTGAAAGCAGAAAGGCAGGAGGCTCATCCTCGCTCAGGGAAGAAACTGTGCATTAAATCCATAGCTGGTTATGATATTTTTGAAGTGCCAGCTGTCAGTACAGTGCCAACGGAGCAATCTGCTCAGTGCTGGCAAGTTTTCTCCCCTCTGTGCCAGTTACGAATGCCATTGACTAGCTAGAAAGGGAAGCCTGCCTACTCTTGTGTTGGAGGCCTGAGAGGTGTGATGAGTGGAGTTGTGCAATAAGTGAAAGAAGGGATAACGAGAGAGGAAATGGAGGAATTCCTCAGGGTGCCATCTGTGATGTAGATTACGAGAGAGGCATAAAGGAAGTAGATTTCTTTTGTGGTTTAATTTTGCCAAACTGCAATCAGTGAGCTAACAAGCATTCTGCTTTTTAGGATCATAAAGAGCAATGCAACAGCTAATATGTAGTATCAGCAGTGTGCTTACAAATAAGCACTGGAGAAAAATAATGGAATATATACTTTAAGGTTTCTAGCTACCAACATAAAGGGCAGAAGGGTGACTTGCATCAGCCACAGATTTCTTTGCTTTCTCATCAGCTTTTCAGTGCCTGCTGATGACTTCCTCATGCTCATTAGTAGTATGCTGAAGGTCAGATTCTAGCTTTCATTTAATAGCAAGCAGACTATTTCTAGAGGGCAGGAAGAAGTCCTGGAGACCCAGAATATGTTAACTGCTCAGCTCCCAAAGTGGTTTGTGGATGTTTTCTGCAGTTTGTTTTTCTCTAAACTTATGCACTGTTAAGCCAAGTGGGATTCACCTACTCTATATCTACATTACGGAACATTAGGACCTGCATATTTATTGTCATGTTAAATGAAAACTAAAATAATGATGCACCTTTGAGGCAGAGATAGACTGTTGTTTATGAAGTCCTCGAGCCTGAATCTGTTTTACTGGATATTTATGTGTATGGATTTGATTATATACACCAATATTATTTATTTCAAAGTGAAGCTGCAGTAGCAGCAGCTGGCTTTAGACCTGACTGAAACTCTGTTTGATTGCAATCTCAACAAACGAATGTAGTTTCTGCTCCAGAATTTATGATGTGTATGTCTTTTTATCTCATGGAAAATAGGAGCTCCACAGCTCGTTTTGTGCTTACTGTTTGCTGATATGAATCATTGGAGGACTGTTGTTGCTGTAAAAAGAATAATAATAAAAAATAAATGAGCCCCACTCTAAGGAAGGAGGACTACAAGGGCTTTAATAGAACAACTGCATTCTAGCAACACACTGCTCTCTAGCAAAACAACATCAAGTAAATGCCATTGTGTTACAGATCGCTGCACAGGTTCTGAGCTTTACAGGTCCGTATAACAAAACTTCTAAACTCCAAATTTAGTATGGAGATAGCAGTTCACTTGCTAAAAATGTGTCCTTTCATCATCAGTCAGTTGTAAGTAAATGAATTGATTGCGTTGCTAATCTATTGGAATAAAAATTGCATTTATGACTCTATTTTTATAACTGATGTCCCTTAATTGCAGCTGAGAAATGCTTTTCATGGTATCAGTCCTTCCCAGAAGTTATACTTTCTTCCTTGCAAATGTTAGCAATGTTTCCTTGATGGAAAAGAACTGCAGGCTGTAGTGGCGAATGTTAAAGTGGCTTCTAAAACCTATGCACAAAAAAATATGGCAGGTATGTCATTTCATACTGCAATCTGTAAAATCTCACTAAAATGGATCTTGCTGTGGGCTACGTTCCATAGAAGAAATCCCAGCACCATGGAAACAACGAGCAAAAATGTAGTTTTATTGGAGGCAGAATCTTACACCGTCCCTTTTAAAGTAGGTTTTTCAACCTCGCCGCCCTCCAGCCCGGTCCGTACTGCTTCCAGCTCTGGCTGTAGCAGGCAGCGGTGTTGTTCCTCCAGCTCCCCGTGCTGGCGAACATCCTCATCCATTTGCTTCCAAGGGTCCTGAAAGCAGATAAAAGATTAATGTAAATAATGAATGGAGAGGAAGCTGAAAGATGTCGGAGGTCTCCCTGCAAAGCTCTTTTTTAAGGTGATGCCAGATTTAAAAAAAAAAAAAAGTGCTCGATCCCAGTATCGTGTATGCCTGTATGTCTGTAGCCACACTGACTTTAAGAGAAGTGTTTCTAACTGAGACTGATGTAACTGAGGATGGGTTAGGTCTGTGCGTGTATATACATATGTGTGAGTAGAGGGAGAAAGAAAGAATCTTTGTTACTCTTTTAGTTACTAAAACTGGATTTTTGGCAGCAATTACATTACTTTATTCCAGCAAAGAGTCTAGCTTTTCTTACTAATTTACTGGGTTTTATTTTTGAAATGAAGAGCCAAAGGAAGCTCCTTAGGTTTACTTCTTGGTTTGTTTCCAGTCTGTTACATGGCTATACCTTTCAAACAACAAGTGCAGTAGATCCATTTCTCCTAACAGCACAACTTATTGTTTTAATTACGGATAGATCTTGGTGATTCTAGTTTGGCAAAAGCTGACAGTAGTGCTTATCCTGTGTAAGGTTTGTCAGAACTACTGCAGGTTGAATTGGTATGACTGGGAGAACCAGGGCTTTGGAACAAATTGAGATTTTATATTCAAGATGTCTGTCTAAACAAGAGTACAAAACCTACTGCTTTGTTGCTTAATCTATAAAATAAACCTGGTACGTTTTTCCATTCCGGTGCCTGCTTGCACCCTCTCCAGTTTACCTTGACGTGCCGTTGCAGTTTATTCAGTGTCTTGACAAGCTCACTGTTATTCCCGTTGGCATGATCCACTTGGATTTCCATTTTGTTCTGGTCAGTTTCCATCTTCTTGAGCCTAAGTGCTTCAGCGTGCCCTGTCACTTCAGTCTCCAGACTCACCTGCAGAGACTGGATTGCGTGCTGCTGATTTTCCGCGGAGTCCAGTGAAGCATATGGTGCAACATTCTGTTATGTTGAGTCTAATCCAGCCTTCGTATCACGTTATTGCCCACCAACTAACAAAAACACAGTAGCTTTCCAAACCTGTTTATAACTGCGGTACCAGAATTTTCAACCAAGCCATTTATGAACACATTTTAAATATAAGATCGTGACAGCTTTCAAATGGCAGCTTTAACCTGAAGCAGTTCAAGCTGAATGCAGATCAGTTTACTTTCTTCAGCCTGTAAGGAAATGCGCAACAAAAGGATGAATAAATACCCTTTGCAGGGTTCTACACACACCACCTTCTGGTGGAAGGTGAGCAGTAGGCATTGGACCTGCCTGCAGCTCTCACATCTGTACCACAGGGAAGACTCGGCCTCCTCCAGTGTCACCTGCAGTTCATCCTTCTCAGTCTCCACCTTTTGCAGCTCCTGAATGCTGTTCCCTCCCTTCCTCAGCTGATTGATCAGAACCTTAATTTCCTCGAGGGAAGAAAACAGATATTTCATGTGATAGGTTTATTTCAGGACCGTGAACTTTACCAAGTGCACCAGACAGATTCTTTGAATGGAAATGGCATGAAATGGTTCCAGTCACTTTACATTAGCTGCCCTTTTTTTTTCATTGCTAAATATTATCCTGGATTTCTGAATGAGCCACACTAGCTGCATGTGTTTGTGGAGGCGGAAGAATGAAGCCCATTAAATCACGAGAAGTTTCTTCCAGTTTTTAACCCAGCCTTCCCCTCTCCCCCTTTCAGATGGTTGCTCATACAAAATGGACATGGGACTCCGCATCATCTCTGTACAGCAGAGCACGGCTCTCTGCCAGGTGATGTAGGGCAGAGCAAAGGGTTGGGGGAGATAGCTCAGAAAGCACTGGGTCTGTGCCAGAGAGTCCATCACTGTTTTCTGTTGGCTGCAAGGGCAGCAGATTGTAGCATCTTCTAAATATTTACGGTGTCATCTTTCAGCCTCCTGTAGGAGATCAATTTTTGTAATTTACAGAAGTTAAAAGAAAAAAGGCAGCTGCTCTCCCTATACAGTAAGTGGGGGAGAAGTGATGCCAAGAGGGAGACTGCAGGAGTTTTAACTGACTTAATTTGAACTGATTTCTGGAGACGCCTAATTCTCCCCACTGAGGTTAAAGGGAGCTTCATCTTCTTAGAGTAAAGGTGGTGATTGTAAATAGTCCTTTAAGTGAATTGCTCAGAATTAGGGAGAATGCTGGTAGCTGGAACTGGGACTGCAGCTTCTGTCATATTTAAGTCTAATGATGTAGCCTGTTTATTATCACCTTATGTAGCGCTCTAGTGATGATCCGTGGCCCAGCTTGGAGTGATGACCTCCTGGTATAACAGTGAGTACAATCAAGCTGCTATCATGATCTTGCTTTGGGGGTTCAGAAAGGATCTTTCCAAGTGTTATCCCAAGAGCCAGTCCCTGGAAGCAGCACACAGGTGACTGTTAGTATCTTGGGTGAACTGGGTGTTGGTTGGGGTGAATGCAGACCCAGTCCCAAGAGCAAAATCAGACTTGTGACTTCAGTGTTTCACATGTATGTTGCCAGGGAATGAAAGCACTGCTAGAAATAAAACTGGAATTGGTGCTAGAAGATACCACAGGAGATAAAGGAATAGCTAAGTAGGAATCAAATGGGCAATGATTTGCAGACGTTTTTAATGTCAAGCCAGTACTTACCATGAAGGGCCATGTTTTCTTCACAGATTCCAGGTGCTCCAAGGGTTTTCAACAGACACTCAGAATTTCCAGTCAATGTACATTCCTTCTGCGAAATACTCACTTCCACCTGCAGCTCTTCATATTTTTGTTGCCATTCTGCCAGCATCTTATCAAAGGCTCTCTGCTTCTTCTCCTGAGCCGCACAAGCAGCGTTGGCCTGGAAAGATAAAGCCAAGCATTCAGTGGACACAAGTTTTCTTTACACTTCACTTCTCTGCGTGTCCTGCCAGCTAGTCACAGTTAAATTGGCAGCCGCTCTAATGACTGGCAGAGTTTCTCTTGGTCACTCTGAATGGGTGATTAAAATGTTTACAAGGCTTTCTTTCCTCACCATTAGGAATTTAACAAGATCACCCAGTTCCCATCAGTGTGATAGTCTTCCTTGCTCCTGTGGTTATAATGATGCTGCTGTGGAGCAAATGTTTTCCACTTCAGATATTCCTTGTGCAGATGTGCTGTTAGTAATTGCCTGGGTTGATTAGTGTGACTCTATTTCAAAGACGATTCAGTTACAAACAAGATGTTATTCAAGACTATTTTAGACCGTGTTTAACTGCTTGTCATGAAGGGAAAGAATAAAGGTACATTTTTCTTTCCTAGGAGCTTTTAATCACAAATATTCTACATATCTTTATGATCTGCACATGCGTTCAGATACCATGGTGATAAGCACACCGCAGGAACCAAAGAATAAAGGACTGCTTCATTAAAGAAAGTGATGGTGAAACAGATTTTCAGCCCAGTACTGTAATGCTGTATGTGGGATTGTCAGCTCTTGAGACCTGTTCTAAAGCCAACTGCAGTCATTGGCAGAAACCCAAGGACTTCAGTGGATTTGGAGCTGCCTTTGTGCCTATTTTAAGTAACATTTTTATTCAAATGTCCCACAGTTGCGCTGCTATTCATGCTCTTACACTAGCACTAGCAAGAGGAGAAATACTAATTTAATGAAGGAGCATTCATTGCTGGTGTTTAAGCTACACGTTGTTTAGATCTGCTTTGAGTGTGGTAGTTAATAACCAGTGGCCAACCCACTGGTACTGCAACACTGCAAAGTTCAAAGCAGGATATCATTATCCTTAAAAAGAAGATGAATACCTTGCCTTGCAGTTAGGGAGGGCTTTTGCTTCAGCTGCGCTCTTGTTTCTGGAAGACAGTTAATGAGTTTACAAGAAGCATGCTGAGTGCTCCTAGGAATTTGCTGCGGCTCTCATCTAGGTTTATTCACGAGGTGATAAATCTTAGCCTTGCTTCTCATGGCCATACAGATTACTGTGACATTTGATAGAGAGATCTTAAAATACTAGGAAATAAGGGATCAGTGAGTTAACAGAAAGACTCCAGCACCAGATCTTGCTCATCCAGCTTGTGCTGGATGCACTCCTGAATGACTGGCTTTCTTGCCTTTTCCAGGTTGAGTGAGGTCCTCCGCTTCTGTCTGAAGCCTCTGCTTAGTTTTCTTTGGGCTGCCAACAGAGGCTTGGATGGATTCAGTTGTCTGCGCTGCTTCCTGAAGCCTCACAGCCAACATTGTCCTGAGGGAAGGAGGGCAGAAATATCTTTGTGAGTAAGTAGCTCATGGAGTGAGGAGTAGTAGAAGTCAGCAGCTGTCACCTCTTTGAGCGCTAGTGCTGTTTTCACCAGTAATCTTGGAAGCAATCTCAGAAAAGGGAATGAAAACTGCTACTGGGATGTGGCAGGATTTTCCCTTCCATGGGTGGATGAGACAGACGAGGCTGCAGCTAAGCTCTTTATTGCTGGATTGTTACCTAGTGATAGACTCTTCCACTTTCAATTCAGCTATCTCAAGGACTGGGGTAGTGTCTAAGAGCAAAGCAGCTTCCCTCCCTGTGAATATCTGTGTAACTCCACAGTAAGGCAGAGATGGAGGAACGTGTTTTGTCTCGATTTGTTTCAGGCTCACAGTGAAGCCCTCCAGGTGTCTTAATAGCGACAGGAGTTAGGACTATGTGAAAGCATCTTTATGTTAGGTCTGCTAGAGAGACTGATACAAAGATTGGCTGAACTTCAGCCTGTAATACCAGATCTCAAAGTCCAGCTTGTAATGGATTTAATCCGCTGTGGTGCTTTCTTTATTGTTAGGAAATGCTAGTGGCTTTTGTAGGGCTGTTGGAGTAAAGAAAGGCTATTCAAATTCAAGCATCTATTGGAAAGGCTCAGCATTGGTTTTCTGTTGTTAGCATACAAGTGTTAGGTCTCAATAGTCCCTGTTTATTATTGCAAGTATTTATTTTCTCTTTTCTCTTAGCCAGAGCACTCTACTTCCTTTCTCTCTTACCAAGTTGAGTTCTAAGAGATCACATCTGTAAGCTGTGACTCAGCAGCAAAACTAAATAATAAACCACCTTAAGTCCTGTCCCATTCTTCCTGAAAGCTGAGTGCTCACCTTGTTTCTTCCAGCTCTTTGGCTCTTGTCTTGTATTTAGTCTTCCAGACTGTGATTTCAGTATTGAGTTTAGAGACCAGGAACCACGGTTCACTTTGCCCTCTTCCTTCTCTTCCAAATGCTCTTTCATCGGGTCCAAGTCCTACTTGGAGTCGGCCAGGCTTACTGCAGCAGCCGTACAGGATTTGAGATAGTGAAGCCATTACTATGCATCTGTCTGGTTGGATTATGAATGCACTGACCTCACTGCCCCGAGCTGGAGTGTTACACTTGAACAACTCAGTTCTGGACCAGCTAGAAACATTTCAGGTTTCAAAATATCTTCCTGGTCAGGAGCCAAGCGTCTGTTCTCCGTACCTGCTTTTTTTAATGTATTTTTTTTTCTGTACTGCAGTGAATTGAATTGAGTTCATATAACTGAAAACAGAACTTGGCTTGTCATCATCACTGTTTTCTCTGCAAGTATTTCAAAAGAATGATGACAGTAAACCCATTTGGTGATTGTTCTGAACACAGAGAGAATTCTTGCCAAGCTTTTGATATGCAGGTGCAGCACTTGAATTATTCTTTGGAGATAAGGAAAAATTTGCAAGACAGGCATGTCAGACAGAGACTCGAAATACTGATACATTTTGAGCCAAACACGTGTGACCTATGCAAATAAACTGCTGTACAATCCACTGAACAGACACTGGACTGAGAATCAAGAGGTGTGTGTTCTGCTCTCCGCTGCTGACTCATGGGAGGCTGTCCTATTTCCATATCCATACAAGGCTCATGCCCCCACACACCCCCACCAAGATTAGCTGGTGACAAGCCCAGAGATTAATTTGGATGAGAAAGTTTCCCTTTGCGAGAGCTGAAACTAAAGATTTGTTTCTCTGAAGTGGGGAGCGTGCAGAAGAGCAGGCACTGCATGTCCCATGGTATCAGCAACCTGTGCAGGCAGTTGGTGGTCCCCAGAACCTTTGACTTTTCATCCAGCTGTCTCTTGAAGTTATATACTGTACCTGAGAGTTGAGAGGGATCTTCATGGGGACAACCTGGTTAATCTAGGTCAGATCTTCCTTGTGCTCCTTGCTCAGCTGGCTGTTTCCAGCTGTGGGAAAAGCTCATAGGGAAGCAGGAAAGGAATTAATTCAATCTGACTCGAGAGAAAGAAAAACGGAGGTTTGGGCAGATTTGCTAAAGGAGGCAGAGCAGGGCTGCCAGTTACAAGAAATGCAGGGGTAGAGTAGGACCCAAGGGAAGTAACATTGCACAAAGCTGTCAAGGAATTTACCTTGGGAGCCTGATGGCATTAATTTCAGCTTGGCTCTTCTCCACCTCAGCCAGCTGGGCTTTGGCTTCAGACAGGTTATCTTCCAGCTTGTGAACATGAGTCTGAGTTCAGCTGTAAGAGAAGGCAGTCATATGATGCTGAGTAAGGCTTGAAGGGCCAAAATATCCTCCCTCCATTGCAAACTCGGTTTATTCCTGTTGGTTGTAATTAGAAAGGGATGACTAATAGGCAGGGGGAGTGCAAATTGTCCTAATCTTTAGTGAGGGGGATGCCTGCTCCATCAGCCAGGGTGGGCAGCGCTCAGTGCTAGCCTGCAAACGGCTGCTTTCTGCTGGCAGTTTCCTCACCCTGCAGAGAGCTGGATTCTTCCTCACACTGATAGCTGCACTGGTGGTTAGAGAAATTCCTTCGTGTCCTCTCCCCCTGGATTTCTGCAGAGTGCAAGCACCGAGGTCACTGATCTCTGCTTTCATGACCTGTTTGTCCGTCTCCAGCCTGGCCTTCGCTCAGGGGTTTCTCCACAAGCTCTGCCATCTCAGCCACAGCATCTGTGAGCTTCCTGCGTGGGGTAGAGACTGTGGCCTCGCTCAGCAGGGCTGCCTCCTCTGCCCAAGGAGCAAATTCAGCAGCCCAGCTTCCTGCTAGCGATTCTGTTAAAGCTGAGAAGGGGCCAAGTGTGTGTTGTCAGCTGAGGTCTGGCAGCCCTAGAGCCTCAGTAAGGCTCTCGGGGATGCTTCGGAAGAAAGGCTTCTGGAAGCCTTTTATTTAGTTTTAATAGGCTCTTTATTTGGGACAAAACCCATCTTTGGGATTACTCCATTAGCAGGTTAGTGTGTGGCATCTTCCAGAAAGATTAACCATTTCTAGGCCTTACTGCTAAAGCAGGGTTTCCTCCAGACTGTGGGTCATGTATTTCCCTTGCAAAACAATAGAAAATAGACCAAACAGTCCTGCCTTGCATTTTTACGGTGTGCTTCTGAACTGGCAACCTTCTAACAAATCTCAGATCACCTTCCCCTGCAAGATCTGGCCTGCTTATGCGCATGGAGAAACTGCTGAAGAAGTGTCATCTTTAGAAAGTCCCGGTGACGTGTCTGTCTGAGGAAAGCAAGATGCTCAGATGCTGGTGTATGGGAAGCTGTCTGACCTCGGGGCACTTGTTGCAACACCAGCCTCTTTGAGGCAGTCCTTGAGATCATGGGGCAGATCCTTTCCTTGTTTCTCCACCTAGTGGGAAAGTGTGGAAGAAATTTTCCGCCAAAGAGCCTGTGAGTACCTGAAGCATACCCGTTTTGGGAACTGTGGCAGTGTGAGGTACAGTCAGAGGGGGAACAGGAGTTCACAAATGCAGGCCTCTGATGAACATTGCTGCTTCTTGTGTCACCAGACAAGATCCTCTACCTCCGTTTTCCTGTCTGTGCAAGGTGTCTAACAGCACTGACCTATCTCCTGATATGGTTGAGAATTAATTAGCTAGCGTTTCTAAAGTGAATTGGAATGGAAATGTTACTTATTATTGATACTATCAATCTGTATTAGTCATTAGAATGTGTTCAGAGCATTATATTAAAATATAACCTTTTGGGGACTAAATTACCTTCAGGCTTTTCCATTGTTAATGAATCTGATTATATATTTAACATCCACATCCTGGCAATTTGCTGAAGATTTATTAGAGCAGATCCATCCACCACTATAAAACTGTAAAAGTAGGTGGAGTGAGTTGATGGCTGAAGCCCAGAGAAATGCCCATTTTCCCCAGCCTGCTGCACTCTTGCTGGTGGGGCAGTGCTGGCTTCTTCAGAGGCTTCTGTGAAAGGAGTAGTCCTTTCAGTTTGTAACGGTAAGTTTGCATAGGCTGAAACTGGAGTTCAATATTGTCCACCTTATTACTCTTTCATGGGGAATTTTGATTTTTAATTAGTAGTTTCGTGTCTTTAGGCCCTTCCAGAGATTTAATCACTTCCCTTTGGAGTTTTTTCTTCCTTAGAAAGTCGCTGCTACCTGTGTTCTTACAGCACGCTTAGCTTCCAGCTCTTCAATATATAGGACTGGAGAGCACACCACAAGCACAGCAGTGTCTACAAGCAAGAGATGCGAGAGAAATTTGTGCAAATGCAAACAAGAGTCTTAATTTCTTCACTCTCTTCTCCATATGCCTGTCAGGTCAACAGGATTTTTTTTTTCCTGGGAGAGATCTACGGCTGGGAATACTCAGCCAAGAAGATGGGAAAGGCCTGGCCATGTGTTCCAGGAGACAACTGGTGTTATCTGCAGTATGGTTAGCTTCCTGTATCGTGTTGGGATTTGGCCATCAGGAATATAATCAAGCCGATTTGGTGACTTGAGGGAAATAGAGGCTCGTTCATAGAAATTGCTGCAATGTAGGTCTCTGGGTCATTTTTTGTTGCTGAGTTTTTGGTTGAGTATTTGGGCACTGAAATATGCTGGATGAAAGATATTTGAATTCAGAATGGCAGCACTTTACTTTCTTTGAGTTGAGGTCCACTTTTTGGTTTTATTTACCACTTTTTTTTTTTTTTCCATGGTGAGCAGAAGAGTGCTTTGCAGGAGCTGCTATGGAGGAGGGGAGGTCAAGATCTACCTAAGGAAAAATAAATAGCATATCTCAGCTGGTTCTATTGCTTAAGGGTTTACAGGGTGATAGATTCCATTTTAACAGGATAGGTTTAAAAGGTCTGTATTCATCTTTTATGCTTACTCAGTCTTATCAAAAGATAAAACTGCACAAGCAGGCTGCTGTGGGGTAGGAAAAGGTAGGATGCTACCTCAGGTGAGCTAAGCCTAACACTAAATAAGTGTTTCTACTCTGCAGTGAACAGGTTCATCTTTGTTTAAAGTGGAGTGAAATCCAGTGTCTGGTCTCCTTAGTGCAACAGGCAGGGCACTCAAGTCCATTTCTCCTTTGAAGCTCTTCCTTACCCCATCATTAACTTGTCTGCAAGTGAAGGTGTGAGCACCCCAGAAAGTTGGATCATCTGTGTGCACCTCTGAAGGGCAAACACCAGCACTTAATTATTTTTTTTTCTGTCCACACTTAAGCATTCCAGTGATCTTGCTCTGAAGCATGAGTATCTCGTACTCCCTGTAGAGCTCTGTGTTAGGATTTATGTCAGCAAGTCTTGCCAGTATGTATTAATGATTTTACATGTTACGGTAGATATTTAGCTTTTTAACTAGGTAGATTAGTGGTTTGGATAACATGTAGTTGTAAATTTGTATTCTGGAAAGTTAATTTCTAAGGGGAGGCTTGTCAGAGAAGTACTGGCAGACCCATCACTAAAGTAGTCAATAGTGACACTAAAATAAGTTTAATTTGTGACAATGTTTTGCATTTCTAAAACAATTTTTATCTGAGGATCATAAGGCCTTACATAAACATGAATCAGTTAAGCCTCATAACTTCCTGGTGATTATACACATTTTATATGTGGGTGACTGTGGAAGATGAATTACGAATATCAGACAGTGAGTCAGAGAAAAACTTAAGAACAAAATCCTGTATTTCTGATTTGGCTTGTCTGAACAACTGATTTTCTGCTTGTTGTCACGTTAACACTGAAGAGATCAGGGTATGACCATGGATTTTCCTAGTCACTTTCTGGTCCGGCAACTTTACAGGTGTAGGGAAACACCAAGGCTACAGTGCACAGAGCTGGATGAGCAAATAACACCGTCCTGGTAATGGGCTGGAAAACAAACAAATAGGTTTACCTGAGGTGCTTCCTGAAAGCTTTGAATGTGCATTTTCAATAGGCCTTGAGGGACTTGGTCCAGCAGTGACTATTTTAGAAGAATCTAGCTCACCCTCAGCAATTCACAAAGCTCTTCTGGGCAGTGGCACAAATTGGCAACGTTTTGCTGTGCTGCCATGAGTTAATACCTAGAAAAGCACAGTTGCCTTCCTGTTTGTGCAGCAAGCTGTGGTCTCTAAGCAAGCAGACAATGATTTTTTTCTTTTCCCTAGACTGGGAGAATGAGCGCTCCACTTTTCTTTGCTCTCTCCCAGTTATTTCTGCCTGATGAACTTCCTCCAAAGCGCTCTCTTTCTTTTGGAGTTTAGTGACTGAGTCATTCTGAGCGGAGATCTGAAGCCAGAGTTCAAACTCTGTGGTCTAATGCCTGCAGGCAGGGAAAGGAACATCACACAGGTTTCATGGATCTCGCAAACTATTTGCAGCATCAGGACAAAATGTCACTGGAAACTTGTCTTTCTTTCTAAAGAATTTGAGATTCAGTTAATAAATTCTGAAACATATGAGACATCTGTGAGTTTAACATCCTGTGGATGTTAACACTGACTTCAGAAGAAGCAGCAGACAGCCACATGGCTGCTACAGCACAGATTTAAAATTTCTCCAATTACATTAAATGAAAACCTATTCAGGTGCAGAAGAGGCAGAAGTATTCCCTAAGGCAAGATGGGGAGCAGTCACTGGCTGTGGAGGAGGAGGGGCATTTTGTAAGCAGAGGCTTATCAACACTGCCATGTAAAAGTGGGTGTAATTAGTAAGGAATGTAGAGGAGATGCTGCTGTCCTTATGTAGAGGGATCCCTAGAAATTACTATGAAATTACTACCACTGTGGTGGTAAAAATGTGAAGTGTAGAATTAAATCTGTCTCAGGTTAAATGAGATGCCTGTTGTGCTTCATACCTGCATTTCCTTTCTGGTTTTAGGCCAAGGTGGTCTCCAGCCCTTCGAAGTCACTGAGCTCATCTTCCAGCATCTGCATGCTACTGCTCCTGACAGCTCTGTCATAGCTGGGATCTGGCTCGGTAGGTTGGTCGGTCCATCTTTGATTTTTGTCATTTGGGGCAGGCACTCCTCAGCACCCAAGAAGTTCTCTCATTCTTTGTGAAGGGGTGGGGATCCAGAATGCATCCCATGAAACATCTTGCTGTCAGTGGCAGGAGTTGCAGCAGCAAGCCTCTGTTTTCAAGAAATGCAAGTTTTGCCTCGTTTGCAGAGTTTGTTGAAGATTTCTTTAATATAACTCGTCATAAATGATATGAATCTCTGTGACTCAGACCACAAACTCTTAATGTTTAGGCAATAAAAACGGGGTTTGTTCATTTATATACAGATGGTTTCTTAAATAAGAGTTCATATTTTAAGACGATGACACCCTTATTTGCCATAGACCACGCTGAGCATCAGTGGTTGTCCAGGAAGAGAACCTGGGGAAAAACATTCCTTTGCTTTATCCACGAGGCCTCCTGGTCTCCTCTGTACTCTAAGGACTTAACTGTATTTAAGATACAGACCGGGTGTCTGCAAACCTCACACATCATTCCCATATGCTCTTTTTTTTCATTCCGTATTCTGAAAATGAGCCTCTTATTGAGTCATTTGAGAAGCTGATTCCTTGCCTAACTGAATTCTAAGCCTTTAACCATTCCCTGTTGATAACTGTCAGCCTGCAGCTGGATGGTGAGGTCAGTCTCCTGGGTGAGAGTGGCTGTCTTCTCTGTTCCTTGACACATTCTTTGCATTTCTGCATCTTTGGTATGATGCTTCTCAGCTCCTCTTCCTTCAGTTCTATTTCTTTCTCCTATTGGGCCCCATCCAGCAAAAGTTCCACCTGAAAGTAAGGGTTTCAAGCGATGAGGTTCCCAAAACAAACTTTTTTTTCCATTATGATGGTCCTCAAAAGCTTGAGTATCTTGTTCAACACTTTCTTTCTTCTCAGCAGGAAATCATCCAAGTTATCCAGCCTGGGTTAAAGTGAAGAGAATCAGGGCTGGAACTGCCCCTTTATGCTGACAACGCAGTCCCACTTAAGAGAAGTGAACCAAGCAGCTTTGTTTCAGCTGTTAAATGTTAATGAATAGTGAAAGCTTGTATTCCCACGCTCAGAACCTCTCCACCTCTATGTGTTGTTTTTAGAAGTGGGAAGTCCAGGTCTTGAATTTCTAAGGTGTTCTCATTCCAGTCCCTGGAGGTAGCAGCTAAGACTCAGCTTTCAGGGCTTTCTCCATTTACTAACTTTTCTGGCATTGATTTGGAAAGCAATCAGTCAGGCCCATTGCCCTATTAATAATTAACAAGAAAGTCCCTAGCTTTCAATGTCTTTACTCAAATGAACATGGCTGCTCTTATTTTTCCTGGTGCTTATCTTCCCTGCCCAGACGTGCCAAGGTTCTCAGTGTCTGTAATTGCCACTGTTTAATTCCGCAGAACAGGACAACCTCGGAGTATTTTCCTCACCTTATTGTACAATTTCCACCTGCCTCAGAACTGCAGCTGCAGAAACTTCTGGACACTCCTCTGAATTGCCTGAGTATGTGTGGCTTAGAAACAGCTGTTTCCAGGCAGTGTATGTAGGGGGGCTCAAAGCGTTCATGCTCAGTCACACTCAACAGAATGCTGGAGTCGGTATGTTGTCTAAATAAAATGGGATAGGCTCAGACGCCCCTCAGTTCTTTGGCGTGCAGGAGTCACAGCGGTTTTCAGACATAGGAAAAGGGATGACAGAACTGAATTGGATTAAAAAATACTACTATGGTTGTAGAAATTTTCCTGCACTGAAAGAAACAAATGCTGCTCGTAAACAGGAAGCTAATTGAAAGGACATTTTTTGCTTCCTTCTCTTTCCTCTTCTCCATCCTGCAGTTGCAGATGTTAAAGGCAGTGATAAAAAAAATGCACAGGCCAAAACCAAAATCTTGTGCCTTGTAAGCATAAGTATCATAATTGAGTTCCATGGGATTCAGTGTATCACCATGTGAATTAAGGACAAAGGCTCACATCCAAATTATAGAGATCCTCCAGTTGTTAGCCTTCAAAACCTTTTCCTTGATGAAACCCAAATATGTCTTTGTGCTCTCTTGTGGAGGAAACACACCAGTTTCAGTAACAATGGACAAAAATACATCTCAGTAATCTTGCGGCTGTTGACTTTAAGAATAAGGTCAGGGGCTGTGTCTGGCCCACTTTAACCTCCATCCATTTGAAATTTAAGGATGGAATAGTCCTTAGGAGTGACAAATATTGTATATTTATTATAGAAGTTAGGAAATGCAGATTCTAGGTTCTTGCAAAGAGCAGAATGCTCCGCTCCCATGGCTGTTACAATAGATACCTTCACTATGTTATGACAAAAACATATGTGCAAATTGATGATATATGCTGCTAATATTAGACAGCTACTAAAGTCTCCTTCCATTTTCCTTTCTAGTCTTAAATTGGATAAGTGATCAGTTAGCAGGATTTTTGCCTGACTAAGGAATAGTAAAGAGCAAGTGAGATTTATCACAAAGCTTAAGGTGTACTTCATTTGCATTATATTAACTGTAGTGTCTGAGTAAAAGTCGGGTTTGGGAGCATGTGTAAGAGAGAACATTATATGCAGGAGGAAATGGGTTGCTGTAGAAACTCTAACTCTGCAGCTATATCTACACCAAAGGCATGCTGAGTCATAACTGCCATCAATTTATTTAGCTCCGTTTGGTAGGAGTAAACAGTACCTTGTTATGTCCAATTCTGTTCTCCCCCAGGTCAGTGGAGTCAAGCAGCAGCTCTGATGACTTCTTACTGTTCACCAACCCTGGAGGGATTATGCTGGATTCAATCTCTGGTATCTAAAATAAGAAAGACAGGCATAATGATAAAAGAGCTACAGTTGTGCAGAAAGGCTAATCACTGCTTAAGATACTCTCCGGTTTAGCTTCCTAGCCCCACGGCCACGACACTGGCATACTGGTGCTTGTGAACATTTGTCTATCTTCACAAAGGAAAAGTTCTCAGAGGGGGATGCATAAGTGTTAAAAGTAGGCATTTGTACTCACTGCCTCTTTTTTTTCTTGTGGACAAGATCACTCAGTGCACAGGATGCATATCTCTGTCATCTGAAAGTAGAAGATGTGCATTCAGTAGTAGTGTTGGAATTCAGACAGCATGACTAACTGCCTTTCCACAGCAGTTTTGTTTGCTGTTCACTGCACTTCAAGTTCAATATATATTAGGTGGAAACTTACCTTCCTTTTCCTCTTCGCGTCTCAGTTTCCATGGTTGATCCTGGGAAAAATAAAAAAATGGTTACTGGAGACAAAGGAGCCTCAAAAATAATGGTGCCAGTTTGTCTAGTTAAAGGTCAGGTATTGGTCATGCATTTCCTAATTCTCTGGGCTTCTGTCACAACATGAGAAGATTATTAGACATCCCATCTCTAGTCATGGCACTGGGAAGCACCTCTCAGACTAACGTTCCCTTGAAACTCCCAAGGTGGTCTGTGAAGCGATGACCCAAGTACTGTCATTGCTGAATAAAGATTTCTGTTCAGCCTGCCACAGCTTGTGCTGAAGGCACCGTGTGGCTTTGCTTGAGCATTGCTCTGCAGTGCTAGACACCCACCAGACTGTTAGAATTCGTTTGGAACAATGCGGTGGATGGAATGTGGGCATACACTGTGCAAAGTGTGCAAAACTAGCAGGAGTTACCAAGGCTGGGGAGAGAAAACCTCCTGTTTTATAAACTCATTCACATGTCACGACTGAAAAACAAGGAGTCAAACAAACAAAGCACAACGAGGTATGAGGTGAGCCCGGTTCTTCATGGCCCAGGGGAACGTGCTTACATGCATGGTGTGAACCCTGGATATTCTTCTGTAGAAGACACTTGAAGCACTTCAGGTAAATGTCACTTCGTGATTCTGGCTGATGGTGTTATTTAACGTTTCCTTTGGGGTTACCATCATACAAATAGCTACCAATGACAAGATGTGCTATCCACCAGCAAGCCTGTAGGATGATAACAGCACTTTTATTTGCTGGGTGCACCATTCCCTAGAGACAGAAGCGTGTTACAGAGGACAGGCAGCACGTAATAGCCTCATTTAGGCTTATGTGAAAATTCCTGCATGGCTGTCAGCAATCAAGAGAGGGTGAAGTGGCAGCATGATGCATAATAAAAGCAAAAAAAGAATGTCTGAAAGGACTGAATTGAATTCATCCATACCCGTATCAGTTGGCAGTCAGCTTTGGGTGCTATAGAAATAATAATGCAGGACTTTCCCTACAATTTATTTGCTCTCTTCATTTGTGATTTTTCAGACCAACATGTTGACAGGCTTCTCTAGATCTTTCTTGTACTGCTTCCAGGAGTCATGACAGCTAGTATAAGTACCATGACACTAGCCTCAGGAAGGTGTACCAAGTCCTTTGGGTGCTGGCCTGCATCTCGAGAGGTTGGGATGTAATTCTGTGCCATATCCTTCCTGTGTAACCCTGGGCAAGTCTCTTAGAGAGGTCTCAGTTGCCTGAACATAGTGCATTTTAGATGCGGTTAGGTATCACCAGCCACTGCTCCAGCAGGGCATGGGTCTCCTCTAAGCCCTGTGTCATATCGTTTTGCCCCTTGAGGATGTCCCAGATACCCAAGGGCAATTTAAAATGCTCGATGCCAAAGTTTTGGTAACTGAACAGCATACTTCTCTCTTTCAGTGCTGTATTGGTAAAATCAGGGTAACAGCGTTAGCCAGGATTGGGAAAGGTTGAAGATAAACTAGGGAGACAGAGCTGCTGCTCAGTACAAAAGCATTGATGGCAGTTTAAATACAAAGGCATCGACGATTGCTTACCCCGTGGAAGATGGAGGTAGACACGAAAGAAGACCCTCTTTCCTGCCTCTCACTGCCATCAGCTAAAATCAATACTATTGTGCAGAATATGTGAGAGAGGCTCTTGAAGAGGAGTCTCACTGAAGTGGCATGCTGTAGCCTCGAACATAAATCTGTCTTAACTGACTAAAGTTAGCAGTTCAGACCTGTCTGAATAAACTACTAAGCAAGTAAAAAATACACATTACTTTACCTGCATTCTTTCGTGGTTTAGAGGCTGCTCCTTTTTTTTTAACTGCTCTAAGGGAATCCTTGGACCAGGATTGAACACAGTCCTTGGAAAAGAAGAGAAGCTGCATTCACAACAGTATGTTGGCATACACGATTTTTTGTACTCTGAGTCAGTCTCCTTGGTGTTACGCTGGTGCTGTTCTACCAGCTTAGCATAGGCTGAGGTGGAGTTGCACATGAAGGAAGTAGAAATAAAATCCGAGCCCGTCTATTTGATAGCTTGAAATCTGAAAAATTGTCTAGTTTTTCCTAGACCATTCCCTATTCACCTTTCAACTGCAGAGCCCTGAGCTGAGCTGATGACAATCCTAGTAGGCAGCAAGTTTTTCTGGTTGATAGAAACCTGACATTTGTCTGGGCAGCAGAAGGCCACTGACTGCCAGGAGGGGATTATTTAGCTTGTCATTAAGCCAGGACTGCACTCATGCTTCCATCTGTGCAAGCATGTTTCTGCAGCAGTGCTTGGTATTGCCTTCAGTGAGCAAAGTGAACGGTGTGCCTCTTTTAGTGCTGGAGGGGCAGAATTTTCAAGGACAGAGCTAGATCGTCTTTCAGCATGGAAGAGAAGCATACACAGGCTGTTCCCTGGATGAAGGGGGCATTACGCTGACAGGCTTAATCCTTTCCACAAAAGAATGATGGGGAAGCGCTGGGGACCAGAATTGATGACATTTACTTGCTGACGTTGTGCTGACAATATCGATTGTACCACATAATGTTCACCCTACCTGCACCTCCTCCTTAAAGAGGACCCAAAGCACGCTGGATTTCTGGAGCAAGCCTGGCACTGCTTCATTCAGGGGATCCTCCTTCCTCCAGCCACCCTGCTACATGGAAAGGAGCAGGGAGAAAAAGGCATGACCAGTCCAGACACAGAGAGAATCCCAGTAGCAGTGAATAAGAAAGCAGATTTCTTCTCGTTAACCTGGCTAAAGAGAGGAAGAAATCCTCTGTGGGTGTAAGAAAAGGAGGCAAGTGAATGCTGACATGGGAACAGCATTAATGCACTCTCTGGAGTCTTGGGACTCTTGGACAGCACAAATGCCCTGAGTAAGGGATTCTGCAGGATTGTCAAAGGAAAGGATGTTGTGGAGAGATGTTATTTTTACCTTTTAGGCTCGTACGTTTATACTCTGACAGGGGACAATGTGGTTTATAGGCTGGTATAACCAAGTGCAATCAGAATGTATCTTGGCACAGTCAAAAGTCACTTCTAAAAACCTTCTTGGTAGCAAGAAGGGAAATAGCTGCTAAGTGTAAAAAAGAGGGAGCAAAGGACCTGTGATTCATGCTCTGATCACGTTCTGTCAGTGTGTCTGTGCAGAATAACTAGTGGAGATTGATAATATGCTTAAATACTGTTCCTGCTGCTAAGCATTAGCATGGCTGCTTGACAGCACAGCAGAGAGGCAAGGCACATTCACCAGGAAAGGCTGGGCAAGCTGCAGCGAGCTGCAGGACTCTGGCTCTTCCAGCAATGTGTGAGCAGCAGAATCAAAAATGAATTTAATCCTTTGGCTAATGTGTCTTTTGGGTAGCTTCCCTACAGCTTAGTGTTACTCAAAACAAGCTATGGCTTGAGTTTTTTTGGGTTTTGTTCCTTTTCAGACTATCTGTAAGGATTATATTTTAAACCAAGGCCAGTGGCAACATGTTGAAGAGTCATGAAACTGCCTTGCTATTCTTTGTACGTTAAAATGCCCAACTGTTGCGTCACTGTCAGGCATTTACACAGTGTTTTCAATTAATTGCTACTGAAAAGGGTTTCTGAGACACGCATTTCTGTGTGGCAGAGCCAGTGTCTGGCTGCAGGACTCCTGTAAGGCAACAGAGCCACGGTAATTTGCACCAGCAAAGTACTTTTCCCAACGTTTCTGTATGTTAAAACCCATGGAAGTTTGATGTGATCCATACATGCAGAGGGCTTGGCCTCGTGTCTAACCTTGCTAAGAGCACGTTCCAGCTTAGCCAGGGGTGCTGCACATCCTGTGGCCAGCATAACATGCCAGCTCACAGGGAGCTTCTGCCCCTTCGTTCTTGCCTCCCTTCGGCTGGAGGAGGTTGGGTGATTTGCCCAGGTGGTTATAGATGGCAGCCTTGGGGAACATGCGCTGCTCTGCCAGGATGGAGAAAATGCCCATGGGCTGAGGGGATGGAAAAAAAAAAAAAAAAAAGCATCAGGGTATCAATAGAGTCGTGCCACTGGTCCATCTTCGGCACTATGTTTCATCCTTTCACCCTGGGCCTGGTGATGCTCTTCTGGAGCTTGCCAGAATTCAGACCCATGAGGGAAGCAACTTTATCAGCCAGTGCTGGAGTGAAGAAAATCACCCTTCCTCTTAATGCATGCTCAGGAAAGTGGTTACAGGCTCTGCTTTCAGGGACAGGCAGGCTCTCCAGCCCTGCTGGGGTCAGACTGGGAAGGACAGAAGGACAGAAGTCTCAGCCCTGTCCCTTCACACACACACCATTCAGCAGAGCTCACCAGATGGAGAAGAGGCAATAATATACACCTCCGACAAGGTGTTACAGCAACTGCTGTGTATCTGAGCTCCCATATGCTCCGAGAGGTATGCGCCTCTTTGCTCCACCATGGCTCCAAGAAACACCTGCAAAGCAGGGCTCTTCAACAAAGAAGGATCAAGTCCTTAGCTGACAGCTCAACCATCTGGCTAGGCCTGCTGCCCCGTGGCAGCTGTGAATGCCAGCTCTGACTCTCAATAGCACATCTGTTCATTTAAACAAACAAACAAACAAAATCAGTGTGTTGTTTAACGTCATTTTATATTTCCTGGAAACAGAGTCCGGCTTTAGCAGCTTCTCCAGTCCTAACAAACGGGCTGAGCTCATAGCACGCTGGCTTTGTCCTGGTGTGTAAGCTCTCAGCCTACCTTCTTGGTGTCCACCTCTGCCTGCTCCTCTCTTGGCTCCTGCTTGAACTCCGAAGTGCACGATACCCCTCGGCAGCTTGTAAACACAGATCTTCTCTTCTGGACCGAAGCCTGGTACATCAAAGGCCACCTGGCAGAAGGGACACAGACCCGCGCAAGGGGATTCTTAATCTGCACCATAAAGTGGAATCTGGCCCATAATGCTAGACATCTAAAATAATTTTCCAGCCCATTGAAATTTGACCAGCCAGGTCCCTTCAGACCAACGTGGGACAGGGTAGCTTAAAGTTGCTGCGAGCCAGCATTCTGCTCGGCCCTCCTGTGCTGATTTACGCTAGCTAAGGACCGTGTGCTTTGACAGCAGTTGTTCTAAGTGCCTCTGTGATACCACAAGCAAAATGCAACGTACTGTCTAGGGTATCAGCTCGTTCCACTCTTCACCATGCTTTCTAAAATCAGCAGGACGTGAGCAGCAGCATCCCTTCGCAGCGACTGTCCCACATCTCAGCTGGCACAGATAAGGGGGAGGCGTTAGCTCTGCTGGCAGCGCTGTGCCTTGCTCCCACTGTGTGCCCAGGGACTGGGGAGCACACGACTTCGAGAATCTTGCAGACAATGTGCTACTCGCGAGCCATGATTTGGGGCTGCCTGTCTTAGTGGCTATGAAAACCATAGCTGCTTTGTACAAAAGGCTTGTTTGCAATGTACAAATCCTGGAAGCTGTAAAATACCAACAGCTGCTAGAAAGGGCACTCTAAGTTCAGCAGCTGGAGACTGTTTGATCTTTCTGTAGCTCAAGTCCTGCTTATAATAATAGTCTCAGGAGCCAGCAGATATTCCCAATAAGCTCTTTTTGGTATCAGATACTCTTCAAAATGATATTAAAAAGGAAAATGTGTGTCAAAACCAGACAAAGAGTCAAGTCTTCCCTTACAAAAGCTGCTCCTTGAGATTGCATATGCATGTGAGATGAGCAGGTTCTAACTCATGGTCCTTGCCTCAGTTTTCAGATCTGTCAGTTTTCGGGCTTCAAACAAACACTATAGCCAGCTTGTTTGAAGTCCTGCAAACCCCAGGCCATTGAATGTTAACCAGAAACTCCTACGTTGAGCTCCTTTGATCTGGAGCAAATGTTTTACATCCAGGCTTCAACTTAGAGAGAACTGAACAAATCTTTACGTGATCGGTAGCTGCTCTTCCTGTAGTTCATTTATGCTCAGGTTGAAGAAGCTGAATTTTATTATTAGGGGGACCTCAGGCTGGGGCAGCATCGTGTTTGCTGCATCAATTTCATCGATGTTTCTGCAGGCTAGCATTATTGTGAAGTGGCTCTTCCCATTGCCCAGGTTGTCTGCCGTGATCCCACCTCAATGCATCACGGATTGGGATCAGGCACAAGAAGCGGTTTCTGCAGCAGGAGACAGACCGAGAGGTTATTATGCCAAATGCCCTAATCAAGGCACAACATGAGCTTTTTGGCTGCAGACTGAGGGTCCTTCTAGGTTTCAATTCCTGAGCACTTTTTGAGTGTATCACTTCAGAAAGAAAAAAGCCATTTTGGGGATGAGTTGCTCAGGTTACCGAGATTCTGACATAGCAGCTGCATCAATGTAAGTGGGATTGAACACCCAAACCTTTTCAACATTTATTGAAAAACTTGTCCTGGCTGTCTTTTCTGTCCTGAGGAGATGTAAGCATTGACATGAGGCAGTTCAACCCTTCAGTTTGAAAAGGATCAGTTTTACTTCAGTGGCAGCCCTGCCAGAACAAGAGGGACCTCGCTGCGCATTGATCAAGATACGGGAAGACAGCTTTCTTTCCTCACTCTGGCCTGCCTGAGGAGAAGTCGCTTGCAATCCTCTTCTTCCTGGACGTGAAGCAATGACCCCTCCACAACACTGGACCTGTTTTGATCCCTAGCCGAGTACACGGTTCCTGTGAGTACGTTTCTTATTCTAGAAATGGAGGAAGGCTGCATTAAAGGGAGTGAATCACTTGAACACAGTGCCATATCAATAAATTCAGGATTTTTCTTGGAGAAAATCTGGTAGAAGAGGTAATAACCCCTCTCCTCCGCTTCCTGGGAAATGACGTGTCTTCTCTAGATCTGAAACATGGGGGGAAACACATCCAGGTGCAGGTGGCAGCCAGAGACTGAAAATTTTCAGCTCTGTGTCAGTGAGGCTGGAGGTTTTGATACCAGTGAAACCAGCCGTTCGCCGATGTCCTTTGGAAGTCCTGTAAGTGCGGCATAGCTTATAACATCCTTCACTGATGCTCTCAGAGAAGGCTTTTAAGCTTCTCAGCAGTTCCCTCTGGGATAAGTTTTAGTACAGCTATTTTGGCAGCTCGTGACGTGGAGACAAAAAAGATGCCATCGCTTTTCCAGTTGTGTCAGTGCTGGGTTCAGGAACAGGTCTCCGGACTGACTCATCCCACTGCCAAGCGTCCTCTGAATTGCCAGTGCAAGGTTCGGAGATCGATCTGTGAAACGCCTCCCTGTACTGCCCTTTCTTTCTGAGAAGAGCTCTGGAAAAGATGTTTTGTGTGCTGTAAACTCTCTGCCAATACCTCCTGTCAGGCCCTAACATGGTTAGTTTGACTTCTGGTATTGACAAAAAGCACCCTTCCCAGACCTCAGGGTAGCGATTCGTTCGGCTGTACCAAATAACCAGACCTCGCTGGCTGTCCTAGCTGGGCAGTTTTGTCTTTGCCTCCCGGCTGAAATCATCTGTCCCCATAGTCTGCAGGTGAAAGGGATCGTGTGAGTTCTTCAGACAAATTTGGGTTGGATCGAACCACCTTTATTGTGAATTGTAGCTAGTCCAGGTGACACAGATGCAATCCCTGCCAGCAGAGCTCCAGCAAGGGTGCAGAAGGACCCTGAGCCAGTGCTGCTGCTTGCACAGAGAGGGTCTGTCCATGCCTTCGCTCTCCCGGCCAGGCTGGAAGGAGCTGCAAGCCGCCAGAAAACAACCTGAAACCTGCCTTGGCCCACGGTCCAGAGAGGCAAACCCAACATATGGTCTCTTGGTGTGATGCAAATCTGGGATGAGTTGAAAGTAGGAGGGATGCAGACAATCCCACATTAAAGAATAACCGGCCCATATGTTTCCTCTCTCCTTTTTCTGCATGCTAAAGGGCTTTAGTCAGGAAGCATAATGGGGTCTTTTTACCTTGCGAGCTGGGGTTTGAGCTTCTCATTTTAGTCTTAGGTGCACGTGTGCAAACAAAGAACAATGCACCTTCCCTGGACTGTTATTTTTAGGATCTTGATTGCAAGACAATTATAATGTTGTGCTGATGAATGTGAGTAACGGTTGCAGTGTAATTGTAGAAGGAAAAGGCACAGCTTTGGGGGGAAGCATCGGGCCTTTTACGTGTTCACACAGAGCCTCAGAGTCACCTAAAGAAAGAAGAAATAAATTTGTCATCGTCTAAAGCACGTAACTCCACTGTGGAAGCAGGGCCAGATTCTGGGATAACCTACAGCAGTGCAGGTTCCTCGAGTTACCAGAATTAGTTTCAGATTTTCTTGGGCCTGATGTAATCGGAACAGGGTCCATTCAAGCCCAGAAAAAAATCCAACTCAAAATGAATATAAAGAATTCGGTGGTTCCTCCGAGCTCTCAGCGCTAGCCCTAGCCAGCTTGCTTGTGCTACCAAAGTGAATTTGGATAAATCTGCCCTACATGAGAAAATAAAAGATGAGTCTGTTAATCAAGATTGCAATATCTGTAGGAAAACAGAAAGTAGCTGAGAGGTTCTGTGCGTTCATCAGGGAGAGACAGCAGTGCCTGTAGGGGCAAATTTGCAAGTCAGTGAGAGGAAATTTAATCTTTTCAAAGATCAGATCTATAAAAAAACCTCTTTCTGCTTGGATTCTGTATTAGAGCTTAAAGAAATCCTCCTTCTCTGCAGCATATGGCAGAAGTATGTAGCACACAAACAGAGAAATGAGACTTCAGTTGAAAACCCCAGTGTTTTCCTTTTTCACTGTCAATTTCAAATTTAAAAATAATAATCTGAAAAAAAATGAAAGCATTTTGAGCCTGCAGAAGTAAACAGTGAAAGGGCATTGATTTGGGATTGATCAAAACAATTTTTTTCTTTTGACATGTAAGAACATAAAGTCAAGACAAAATCCACTGAAACTCTTGGTTCAAGGAAATGTAAGATCTTAGAAAATACACACAAACCGTAATGCTTTAGGAAGCACTTGGAACTAATTTTTGTTTTATTATTCTGATAGGGAACATCTTTGTATGATCTGCCAGTGACCTAATGGTGAAATCCAGAGATCCGGTACTTGCAAAATGGGAGAACTGTTGTTCCTCTTACTCTTAGCATTACCACAGGCCTCGAGAACAGGCTTGGATGATTTGATTTTCCAGTGATCCCTATAGAAGGAAGCAGATAAAAGTCAGTGTCTGCAGGATGCTAAACACTGAAGACTCTGGGCTTTGAGCACAGCTACTGCTCACCATCCAAAGCAACCCGGTAAGTACATTTTCTGTCAGTCAGCTCCGGCAGAAAGCTGCTGTGCTGCTGGGAGGATCTCTGCAGGCTGTGCTCCTCCATCCATCCGGCACCCCTGCCTTCCCATCTGCAGCCTGTTTGCCAGCGCTGCTGACAGCAGCAGAGCACCAGATGACCTTCTCATTTCCTTCGTCTTGCCAGCTCCAAGTTCTCCACAAGGCAAAGTGAGTATGGAAAACAAGCATCGTGTTGGCACAAAAATAAAACAAATAAAAGGGCAGATTGTACAGCAGCAAGGGGAGGAATTCAAGAGGCCATTAATGCAGCAAGTAAGAGGCAGGGATTGCTTGAAAGGGATTTGGTGCACCCTAGCCCTGCTGTGGATCTCGGCAGGTGTTGAGGTCACCTTCAAGAACTTCTCAGGTTCATCCCTCCTGAAGGCTTTCCACAAAGGTCTTGTGGATTTGGGGCAGGCAGGGGTCTGGTTGATCTCCCCAGTTCCAAGAAACAACACCAAATGCAAGGTACAATTCAATTTTCAGCGCTTAGTGCTTCACCCTGCCAGAAAAGGGGTATGGGGAGATGCCAGGAGCGAGATGTCCACCAGGGAATGGCAGGGCAAGGCTGGGACCAGCAGGCCGAAAGCCTGGAAAGAAGGGTGAGCTTCATTGCCTGCAGGAAGAGAAGGTTATTCCAAGGATAGAGGGCAGCATAAGACAGGCTAGGAATGCGAGCGCAGTTGGGACAGCCTTGGGGGAGAAGTTGTGGAGGAGGAAACAGGCGCAGAGGTACAAGCTGGGACATGACAGTCCAGAGCTCTGGTGGTAAGGAAGCTGGGAGGAGAAATAGGAAGCCACTGAAGGAATCCCACAAGGCTAGAATAACAGGATTTTTGCTGCAAGGCCAAATGTAGTTGCTATTGATGTTTTTAAGTTGTGAATTGTGTTACTGACCCCCCACAGCAGAGTTGGAGAGGAGAGGAGAGGAGAGGAGAGGAGAGGAGAGGAGAGGAGAGGA